>NW_025957841.1:0-25662 GCF_023159225.1 Perognathus longimembris pacificus
TACGCATCGTGCTGTGCTGTTTTGTTTGCTTGAGTGCATTCGCGCGCTCTCGCTTTCTCCACTTTACAATTTTTTTGTTATTATTTATCTATTCCTGAGAGTTTATCTTATTTTTTATTTGTTTATTTAAATGAAGTCAACCAGTTGCCTGCCCTTCCTTCCATTATCCGTCATCGAGACAAACTGAACAGAGTTCTGAGGTCGACCTTGTAAAGATAAGGATTCAGGTCTGTCTGCTGTTTACCTTTGCTCCTGCGCAACTGCCCTTCTCTCCATATTTATGTGTTTGTTTGTTTGTCTATCTAATCTTTTGGGTTTTTATTTCTAATGAGGTCGACCAGTTGTCTATTTATTATTTTTTTTACTACGCATCAAGCTGCGCTGCTTGTCTTTGCTCCTGTGTGCTCGCGCACTCTCGCCTTTTCCACTTATTTTTATTTTTGATTTATTTTTTATTTATTTTGTCAATTTTAAAAACAAATACGCATCGTGCTGTGCTGTTTTTGTTTGCTTGAGTGCATTCGCGCGCTCTCGCTTTCTCCACTTTTCAATTTTTTTGTTATTATTTATCTATTCCTGAGAGTTTATCTTATTTTTTATTTGTTTATTTAAATGAAGTCGACCAGTTGCCTGCCCTTCCTTCCATTATCCGTCACCGAGACAAACTGAACAAAGTTCTGAGGTCGAACTTGTAAAGATAAGGATTCAGGTCTGTCTGCTGTTTACCTTTGCTCCTGCGCGCACTGCCCTTCTCTCCACATTTATGTGTTTGTTTGTTTGTCTATCTAATCTTTTGGGTTTTTATTTCTAATGAGGTCGACCAGTTGTCTATTTATTATTTTTTTTTACTACGCATCAAGCTGCGCTACTTGTCTTTGCTCCTGTTTGCTCGCGCACTCGCCTTTTCCACTTATTTTTATCTTTGATTTATTTTTGATTTATTTTGTCAATTTAAAAAAAAATACGCATCGTGCTGTGCTGTTTGTGTTTGCTTGAGTGCATTCGCGCGCTCTCGCTTTCTCCACTTTACAATTTTTTTGTTATTATTTATCTATTCCTGATAGTTTATCTTATTTTTTATTTGTTTATTTAAATGAAGTCGACCAGTTGCCTGCCCTTCCTTCCATTATCCGTCACCGATACAAACTGAACAAAGTTCTGAGGTCGACCTTGTAAAGATAAGGATTCAGGTCTGTCTGCTGTTTACCTTTGCTCCTGCGCGCACTGCCCTTCTCTCCACATTTATGTGTTTGTTTGTTTGTCTATCTAATCTTTTGGGTTTTTATTTCTAATGAGGTCGACCAGTTGACTATTTATTATTTTTTTTACTACGCATCAAGCTGCGCTGCTTGTCTTTGCTCCTTTGTGCTCGCCCACTCTCGCCTTTTCCACTTATTTTTATTTTTGATTTATTTTTGATTTATTTTGTCAATTTAAAAAAAATACGCATCGTGCTGTGCTGTTTGTGTTTGCTTGAGTGCATTCGCGCGCTCTCGCTTTCTCCACTTTACAATTTTTTTGTTATTATTTATCTATTCCTGAGAGTTTATCTTATTTTTTATTTTTTTATTTAAAAGAAGTCGACCAGTTGCCTGCCCTTCCTTCCATTATCCGTCACCGAGACAAACTGAGCAAAGTTCTGAGGTCGACCTTGTAAAGATAAGGATTCAGGTCTGTCTGCTTTTTACCTTTGCTCCTGCGCGCACTGCCCTTCTCTCCACATTTATGTGTTTGTTTGTTTGTCTATCTAATCTTTTGGGTTTTTATTTCTAATGAGGTCGACCAGTTGTCTATTTATTATTTTTTTTACTACGCATCAAGCTGCGCTGCTTGACTTTGCTCCTGTGTGCTCGCGCACTCTCGCCTTTTCCACTTATTTTTATTTTTGATTTATTTTGTCAATTTAAAAAAAATACGCATCGTGCTGTCCTGTTTGTGTTTGCTTGAGTGCATTCGCGCGCTCTCGCTTTCTCCACTTTACAATTTTTTTGATATTATTTATCTATTCCTGAGAGTTTATCTTAGTTTTTATTTGTTTATTTAAATGAAGTCGACCAGTTGCCTGCCCTTCCTTCCATTATCCGTCACCGAGACAAACTGAACAAAGTTCTGAGGTCGACCTTGTAAAGATAAGGATTCAGGTCTGTCTGCTGTTTACCTTTGCTCCTGTGCGCACTGCCATTCTCTCCACATTTATGTGTTTGTTTGTTTGTCTATCTAATCTTTTGGGTTTTTATTTCAAATGAGGTCGACCAGTTATCTATTTATTATTTTTTTTACTACGCATCAAGCTGCGCTGCTTGTCTTTGCTCCTTTGTGCTCGCGCACTCTCGCCTTTTCCACTTATTTTTATTTTTGATTTATTTTTGATTTATTTTGTCAATTTAAAAAAAATACGCATCGTGCTGTGCTGTTTGTGTTTGCTTGAGTGCATTCGCGCGCTCTCGCTTTCTCCACTTTACAATTTTTTTGTTATTATTTATCTATTCCTGAGAGTTTATCTTATTTTTTATTTTTTTATTTAAAAGAAGTCGACCAGTTGCCTGCCCTTCCTTCCATTATCCGTCACCGAGACAAACTGAGCAAAGTTCTGAGGTCGACCTTGTAAAGATAAGGATTCAGGTCTGTCTGCTGTTTACCTTTGCTCCTGCGCGCAATGCCATTCTCTCCACATTTATGTGTTTGTTTGTTTGTCTATCTAATCTTTAGGGTTTTTATTTCTCATGAGGTCGACCAGTTGTCTATTTATTATTTTTTTTACTACGCATCAAGCTGCGCTGCTTGTCTTTGCTCCTGTGTGCTCGCGCACTCTCGCCTTTTCCACTTATTTTTATTTTTGATTTATTTTGTCAATTTAAAAAAAATACGCATCGTGCTGTGCTGTTTGTTTTTGCGTGAGTGCATTCGCGCGCTCTCGCTTTCTCCAATTTACAATTTTTTTTGTTATTATTTATCTATTCCTGAGAGTTTATCTTATATTTTATTTGTTTATTTAAATGAAGTCGACCAGTTGCCTGCCCTTCCTTCCATTATCCGTCACCGAGACAAACTGAACAAAGTTCTGAGGTCGACCTTGTAAAGATAAGGATTCAGGTCTGTCTGCTGTTTACCTTTGCTCCTGCGCGCACTGCCCTTCTCTCCACATTTATGTGTTTGTTTGTTTGTCTATCTAATCTTTTGGGTTTTTATTTCTAATGAGGTCGACCAGTTGTCTATTTATTATTTTTTTTACTACGCATCAAGCTGCGATGCTTGTCTTTGCTCCTGTGTGCTCGCGCACTCTCGCCTTTTCCACTTATTTTTATCTTTGATTTATTTTTGATTTATTTTGTCAATTTAAAAAAAAATACGCATCGTGCTGTGCTGTTTGTGTTTGCTTGAGTGCATTCGCGCGCTCTCGCTTTCTCCAATTTACAATTTTTTTGTTATTATTTATCTATTCCTGAGAGTTTATCTTATTTTTTATTTGTTTATTTAAATGAAGTCGACCAGTTGCCTGCCCTTCCTTCCATTATCCGTCACGGAGACAAACTGAACAAAGTTCTGAGGTCGACCTTGTAAAGATAAGGATTCAGGTCTGTCTGCTTTTTACCTATGCTCCTGCGCACACTGCCCTTCTCTCCACATTTATGTGTTTGTTTGTTTGTCTATTTAATCTTTTGGGTTTTTATTTCTAATGAGGTCGACCAGTTGTATATTTATTATTTTTTTTACTACGCATCAAGCTGCGCTGCTTGTCTTTGCTCCTGTGTGCTCGCGCACTCTCGCCTTTTCCAATTATTTTTATTTTTGATTTATTTTTTCAATTAAAAAAAAATACGCATCGTGCTGTGCTGTTTGTGTTTGCTTGAGTGCATTCGCGCGCTCTCGCTTTCTCCACTTTACAATTTTTTTGTTATTATTTATCTATTCCTGAGAGTTTATCTTATATTTTATTTGTTTATTTAAATGAAGTCGACCAGTTGCCTGCCCTTCCTTCCATTATCCGTCACCGAGACAAACTGAACTAACTTCTGAGGTCGACCTTGTAAAGATAAGGATTCAGGTCTGTCTGCTGTTTACCTTTGCTCCTGCGCGCACTGCCCTTCTCTCCACATTTATGTGTTTGTTTGTTTGTCTATCTAATCTTTTGGGTATTTATTTCTAATGAGGTCGACCAGTTATCTATTTATTATTATTTTTACTACGCATCAAGCTGCGCTGCTTGTCTTTGCTCCTGTGTGCTCGCCCACTCTCGCCTTTTCCACTTATTTTTATTTTTGATTTATTTTGTCAATTTAAAAACAAATACCCATCGTGCTGTGCTGTTTGTTTGCTTGAGTGCATTCGCGCGCTCTCGCTTTCTCCAATTTACAATTTTTTTGTTATTATTTATCTATTCCTGAGAGTTTATCTTATATTTTATTTGTTTATTTAAATGAAGTCGACCAGTTGCCTGCCCTTCCTTCCATTATCCGTCACCGAGACAAACTGAACAAAGTTCTGAGGTCGACCTTGTAAAGATAAGGATTCAGGTCTGTCTGCTGTTTACCTTTGCTCCTGCGCGCACTGCCCTTCTCTCCACATTTATGTGTTTGTTTGTTTGTCTATCTAATCTTTTGGGTTTTTATTTCTAATGAGGTCGACCAGTTGTCTATTTATTATTTTTTTTACTACGCATCAAGCTGCGCTGCTTGACTTTGCTCCTGTGTGCTCGCGCACTCTCGCCTTTTCCACTTATTTTTATTTTTGATTTATTTTGTCAATTTAAAAAAAATACGCATCGTGCTGTCCTGTTTGTGTTTGCTTGAGTGCATTCGCGCGCTCTCGCTTTCTCCACTTTACAATTTTTTTGTTATTATTTATCTATTCCTGAGAGTTTATCTTAGTTTTTATTTGTTTATTTAAATGAAGTCGACCAGTTGCCTGCCCTTCCTTCCATTATCCGTCACCGAGACAAACTGAACAAAGTTCTGAGGTCGACCTTGTAAAGATAAGGATTCAGGTCTGTCTGCTGTTTACCTTTGCTCCTGTGCGCACTGCCATTCTCTCCACATTTATGTGTTTGTTTGTTTGTCTATCTAATCTTTTGGGTTTTTATTTCAAATGAGGTCGACCAGTTATCTATTTATTATTTTTTTTACTACGCATCAAGCTGCGCTGCTTGTATTTGCTCCTTTGTGCTCGCGCACTCTCGCCTTTTCCACTTATTTTTATTTTTGATTTATTTTTGATTTATTTTGTCAATTTAAAAAAAATACGCATCGTGCTGTGCTGTTTGTGTTTGCTTGAGTGCATTCGCGCGCTCTCGCTTTCTCCACTTTACAATTTTTTTGTTATTATTTATCTATTCCTGAGAGTTTATCTTATTTTTTATTTTTTTATTTAAAAGAAGTCGACCAGTTGCCTGCCCTTCCTTCCATTATCCGTCACCGAGACAAACTGAGCAAAGTTCTGAGGTCGACCTTGTAAAGATAAGGATTCAGGTCTGTCTGCTTTTTACCTTTGCTCCTGCGCGCAATGCCATTCTCTCCACATTTATGTGTTTGTTTGTTTGTCTATCTAATATTTTGGGTTTTTATTTCTAATGAGGTCGACCAGTTGTCTATTTATTATTTTTTTTACTACGCATCAAGCTGCGCTGCTTGTCTTTGCTCCTGTGTGCTCGCGCACTCTCGCCTTTTCCACTTATTTTTATTTTTGATTTATTTTTGATTTATTTTGTCAATTTTAAAAAAAAATACGCATCGTGCTGTTCTGTTTGTGTTTGCTTGAGTGCATTCGCGCGCTCTCGCTTTCTCCACTTTACAATTTTTTTGTTATTATTTATCTATTCCTGAGAGTTTATCTTATTTTTTATTTGTTTATTTAAATGAAGTCGACCAGTTGCCTGCCCTTCCTTCCATTATCCGTCACCGAGACAAACTGAACAAAGTTCTGAGGTCGAACTTGTAAAGATAAGGATTCAGGTCTGTCTGCTGTTTACCTTTGCTCCTGCGCGCACTGCCCTTCTTTCCACATTTATGTGTTTGTTTGTTTGTCTATCTTATCTTTTGGGTTTTTATTTCTAATGAGGTCGACCAGTTGTCTATTTATTATTTTTTTTACTACGCATCAAGCTGCGCTGCTTGTCTTTGCTCCTGTGTGCTCGCGCACTCTCGCCTTTTCCACTTATTTTTATTTTTGATTTATTTTGTCAATTTTTAAAAAAAATACGCATCGTGCTGTGCTGTTTGTGTTTGCTTGAGTGCATTCGCGCGCTCTCGCTTTCTCCACTTTACAATTTTTTTGTTATTATTTATCTATTCCTGAGAGTTTATCTTATTTTTTATTTGTTTATTTAAATGAAGTCGACCAGTTGCCTGCCCTTCCTTCCATTATCCGTCACCGAGACAAACTGAACAAAGTTCTGAGGTCGACCTTGTAAAGATAAGGATTCAGGTCTGTCTGCTGTTTACCTTTGCTCCTGCGCGCACTGCCCTTCTCTCCACATTTATGTGTTTGTTTGTTTGTCTATCTAATCTTTTGGGTTTTTATTTCTAATGAGGTCGACCAGTTGTCTATTTATTATTTTTTTTACTACGCATCAAGCTGCGCTGCTTGTCTTTGCTCCTGTGTGCTCGCGCACTCTCGCCTTTTCCACTTATTTTTATTTTTGATTTATTTTTGATATATTTTGTCAATTTTAAAAAAAAATACGCATCGTGCTGTGCTGTTTGTGTTTGCTTGAGTGCATTCGCGCGCTCTCGCTTTCTCCAATTTACAATTTTTTTGTTATTATTTATCTATTCCTGAGAGTTTATCTTATTTTTTATTTGTTTATTTAAATGAAGTCGACCAGTTGCCTGCCCTTCCTTCCATTATCCGTCACCGAGACAAACTGAACAAAGTTCTGAGGTCGACCTTGTAAAGATAAGGATTCAGGTCTGTCTGCTGTTTACCTTTGCTCCTGCACGCACTGCCCTTCTCTCCACATTTATGTGTTTGTTTGTTTGTCTATCTAATCTTTTGGGTTTTTATTTCTAATGAGGTCGACCAGTTGTCTATTTATTATTTTTTTTACTACGCATGAAGCTGCGCTGCTTGTCTTTGCTCCTGTGTGCTCGCGCACTCTCGCCTTTTCCACTTATTTTTATTTTTGATTTATTTTGTCAATTTTTAAAAAAAATACGCATCGTGCTGTGCTGTTTGTGTTTGCTTGAGTGCATTCGCGCGCTCTCGCTTTCTCCACTTTACAATTTTTTTGTTATTATTTATCTATTCCTGAGAGTTTATCTTATTTTTTATTTGTTTATTTAAATGAAGTCGACCAGTTGCCTGCCCTTCCTTCCATTATCCGTCACCGAGACAAACTGAACAAAGTTCTGAGGTCGACCTTGTAAAGATAAGGATTCAGGTCTGTCTGCTGTTTACCTTTGCTCCTGCGCGCACTGCCCTTCTCTCCACATTTATGTGTTTGTTTGTTTGTCTATTTAATCTTTTGGGTTCTTATTTCTAATGAGGTCGACCAGTTGTCTATTTATTATTTTTTTTACTACGCATCAAGCTGCGCTGCTTGTCTTTGCTCCTGTGTGCTCGCGCACTCTCGCCTTTTCCACTTATTTTTATTTTTGATTTATTTTTTCAATTTAAAAAAAAATACGCATCGTGCTGTGCTGTTTGTGTTTGCTTGAGTGCATTCGCGCGCTCTCGCTTTCTCCACTTTACAATTTTTTTGTTATTATTTATCTATTCCTGAGAGTTTATCTTATTTTTTATTTTTTTATTTAAAAGAAGTCGACCAGTTGCCTGCCCTTCCTTCCATTATCCGTCACCGAGACAAACTGAGCAAAGTTCTGAGGTCGACCTTGTAAAGATAAGGATTCAGGTCTGTCTGCTGTTTACCTTTGCTCCTGCGCGCAATGCCATTCTCTCCACATTTATGTGTTTGTTTGTTTGTCTATCTAATCTTTTGGGTTTTTATTTCTAATGAGGTCGACCAGTTGTCTATTTATTATTTTTTTTACTACGCATCAAGCTGCGCTGCTTGTCTTTGCTCCTGTGTGCTCGCGCACTCTCGCCTTTTCCACTTATTTTTATTTTTGATTTATTTTTGATATATTTTGTCAATTTTAAAAAAAAATACGCATCGTGCTGTGCTGTTTGTGTTTGCTTGAGTGCATTCGCGCGCTCTCGCTTTCTCCAATTTACAATTTTTTTGTTATTATTTATCTATTCCTGAGAGTTTATCTTATTTTTTATTTGTTTATTTAAATGAAGTCGACCAGTTGCCTGCCCTTCCTTCCATTATCCGTCACCGAGACAAACTGAACAAAGTTCTGAGGTCGACCTTGTAAAGATAAGGATTCAGGTCTGTCTGCTGTTTACCTTTGCTCCTGCGCGCACTGCCCTTCTCTCCACATTTATGTGTTTGTTTGTTTGTCTATCTAATCTTTTGGGTTTTTGTTTCTAATGAGGTCGACCAGTTATCTATTTATTATTTTTTTTACTACGCATCAGGCTGCGCTGATTGTCTTTGCTCCTGTGTGCTCGCGCACTTTCGCCTTTTCCACTTATTTTTATTTTTGATTTATTTTGTCAATTTAAAAAAAATACGCATCGTGCTGTGCTGTTTGTGTTTGCTTGAGTGCATTCGCGCGCTCTCGCTTTCTCCAATTTACAATTTTTTGTTATTATTTATCTATTCCTGAGAGTTTATCTTATATTTTATTTGTTTATTTAAATGAAGTCGACCAGTTGCCTGCCCTTCCTTCCATTATCCGTCACCGAGACAAACTGAACAAAGTTCTGAGGTCGACCTTGTAAAGATAAGGATTCAGGTCTGTCTGCTGTTTACCTTTGCTCCTGCGCGCACTGCCCTTCTCTCCACATTTATGTGTTTGTTTGTTTGTCTATCTAATCTTTTGGGTTTTTATTTCTAATGAGGTCGACCAGTTGTCTATTTATTATTTTTTTTACTACGCATCAAGCTGCGCTGCTTGTCTTTGCTCCTGTGTGCTCGCGCACTCTCGCCTTTCCCACTTATTTTTATTTTTGATTTATTTTGTCAATTTAAAAAAAAATACGCATCGTGCTGTGCTGTTTGTGTTTGCTTGAGTGCATTCGCGCGCTCTCGCTTTCTCCACTTTACAATTTTTTTGTTATTATTTATCTATTCCTGAGAGTTTATCTTATTTTTTATTTGTTTATTTAAATGAAGTCGACCAGTTGCCTGCCCTTCCTTCCATTATCCGTCACCGAGACAAACTGAACAAAGTTCTGAGGTCGACCTTGTAAAGATAAGGATACAGGTCTGTCTGCTGTTTACCTTTGCTCCTGCGCGCACTGCCCTTCTCTCCACATTTATGTGTTTGTTTGTTTGTCTATTTAATCTTTTGGGTTTTTATTTCTAATGAGGTCGACCAGTTGTCTATTTATTATTTTTTTTACTACGCATGAAGCTGCGCTGCTTGTCTTTGCTCCTGTGTGCTCGCGCACTCTCGCCTTTTCCACTTATTTTTATTTTTGATTTATTTTTGATATATTTTGTCAATTTTAAAAAAAATACGCATCGTGCTGTGCTGTTTGTGTTTGCTTGAGTGCATTCGCGCGCTCTCGCTTTCTCCAATTTACAATTTTTTTGTTATTATTTATCTATTCCTGAGAGTTTATCTTATTTTTTATTTGTTTATTTAAATGAAGTCGACCAGTTGCCTGCCCTTCCTTCCATTATCCGTCACCGAGACAAACTGAACAAAGTTCTGAGGTCGACCTTGTAAAGATAAGGATTCAGGTCTGTCTGCTGTTTACCTATGCTCCTGCGCACACTGCCCTTCTCTCCACATTTATGTGTTTGTTTGTTTGTCTATTTAATCTTTTGGGTTTTTATTTCTAATGAGGTCGACCAGTTGTATATTTATTATTTTTTTTACTACGCATCAAGCTGCGCTGCTTGTCTTTGCTCCTGTGTGCTCGCGCACTCTCGCCTTTTCCACTTATTTTTATTTTTGATTTATTTTTTCAATTAAAAAAAAAATAAGCATCGAGCTGTGCTGTTTGTGTTTGCTTGAGTGCATTCGCGCGCTCTCGCTTTCTCCACTTTACAATTTTTTTGTTATTATTTATCTATTCCTGAGAGTTTATCTTATTTTTTATTTGTTTATTTAAATGAAGTCGACCAGTTGCCTGCCCTTCCTTCCATTATCCGTCACCGAGACAAACTGAACAAAGTTCTGAGGTCGAACTTGTAAAGATAAGGATTCAGGTCTGTCTGCTGTTTACCTTTGCTCCTGCGCGCACTGCCCTTCTTTCCACATTTATGTGTTTGTTTGTTTGTCTATCTTATCTTTTGGGTTTTTATTTCTAATGAGGTCGACCAGTTGTCTATTTATTATTTTTTTTACTACGCATCAAGCTGCGCTGCTTGTCTTTGCTCCTGTGTGCTCGCGCACTCTCGCCTTTCCCACTTATTTTTATTTTTGATTTATTTTTGATTTATTTTGTCAATTTTTAAAAAAAATACGCATCGTGCTGTGCTGTTTGTGTTTGCTTGAGTGCATTCGCGCGCTCTCGCTTTCTCCACTTTACAATTTTTTTGTTATTATTTATCTATTCCTGAGAGTTTATCTTATTTTTTATTTTTTTATTTAAAAGAAGTCGACCAGTTGCCTGCCCTTCCTTCCATTATCCGTCACCGAGACAAACTGAGCAAAGTTCTGAGGTCGACTTTGTAAAGATAAGGATTCAGGTCTGTCTGCTGTTTACCTTTGATCCTGCGCGCAAAGCCATTCTCTCCACATTTATGTGTTTGTTTGTTTGTCTATCTAATCTTTTGGGTTTTTATTTCTCATGAGGTCGACCAGTTGTCTATTTATTATTTTTTTTACTACGCATCAAGCTGCGCTGCTTGTCTTTGCTCCTGTGTGCTCGCGCACTCTCGCCTTTTCCACTTATTTTTATTTTTGATTTATTTTGTCAATTTAAAAAAAATACGCATCGTGCTGTGCTGTTTGTTTTTGCGTGAGTGCATTCGCGCGCTCTCGCTTTCTCCAATTTACAATTTTTTTGTTATTATTTATCTATTCCTGAGAGTTTATCTTATATTTTATTTGTTTATTTAAATGAAGTCGAACAGTTGCCTGCCCTTCCTTCCATTATCCGTCACCGAGACAAACTGAACAAAGTTCTGAGGTCGACCTTGTAAAGATAAGGATTCAGGTCTGTCTGCTGTTTACCTTTGCTCCTGCGCGCACTGCCCTTCTCTCCACATTTATGTGTTTGTTTGTTTGTCTATCTAATCTTTTGGGTTTTTATTTCTAATGAGGTCGACCAGTTGTCTATTTATTATTTTTTTTACTACGCATCAAGCTGCGATGCTTGTCTTTGCTCCTGTGTGCTCGCGCACTCTCGCCTTTTCCACTTATTTTTATCTTTGATTTATTTTTGATTTATTTTGTCAATTTAAAAAAAAATACGCATCGTGATGTGCTGTTTGTGTTTGCTTGAGTGCATTCGCGCGCTCTCGCTTTCTCCAATTTACAATTTTTTTGTTATTATTTATCTATTCCTGAGAGTTTATCTTATTTTTTATTTGTTTATTTAAATGAAGTCGACCAGTTGCCTGCCCTTCCTTCCATTATCCGTCACGGAGACAAACTGAACAAAGTTCTGAGGTCGACCTTGTAAAGATAAGGATTCAGGTCTGTCTGCTTTTTACCTATGCTCCTGCGCACACTGCCCTTCTCTCCACATTTATGTGTTTGTTTGTTTGTCTATTTAATCTTTTGGGTTTTTATTTCTAATGAGGTCGACCAGTTGTATATTTATTATTTTTTTTACTACGCATCAAGCTGCGCTGCTTGTCTTTGCTCCTGTGTGCTCGCGCACTCTCGCCTTTTCCACTTATTTTTATTTTTGATTTATTTTTTCAATTAAAAAAAAATACGCATCGTGCTGTGCTGTTTGTGTTTGCTTGAGTGCATTCGCGCGCTCTCGCTTTCTCCACTTTACAATTTTTTTGTTATTATTTATCTATTCCTGAGAGTTTATCTTATTTTTTATTTGTTTATTTAAATGAAGTCGACCAGTTGCCTGCCCTTCCTTCCATTATCCGTCACCGAGACAAACTGAACAAAGTTCTGAGGTCGAACTTGTAAAGATAAGGATTCAGGTCTGTCTGCTGTTTACCTTTGCTCCTGCGCGCACTGCCCTTCTTTCCACATTTATGTGTTTGTTTGTTTGTCTATCTTATCTTTTGGGTTTTTATTTCTAATGAGGTCGACCAGTTGTCTATTTATTATTTTTTTTACTACGCATCAAGCTGGCTGCTTGTCTTTGCCCCTGTGTGCTCGCGCACTCTCGCATTTTCCACTTATTTTTATTTTTGATTTATTTTGTCAATTAAAAAACAAATACGCATCGTGCTGTCCTGTTTGTGTTTGCTTGAGTGCATTCGCGCGCTCTCGCTTTCTCCACTTTACAATTTTTTTGTTATTATTTATCTATTTCTGAGAGTTTATCTTATTTTTATTTGTTTATTTAAATGAAGTCGACCAGTTGCCTGCCCTTCCTTCCATTATCCGTCACCGAGACAAACTGAACAAAGTTCTGAGGTCGACCTTGTAAAGATAAGGATTCAGGTCTGTCTGCTGTTTACCTTTGCTCCTGCGCACACTGCCCTTCTCTCCATATTTATGTGTTTGTTTGTTTGTCTATTTAATCTTTTGGGTTTTTATTTCTAATGAGGTCGACCAGTTGTATATTTATTATTTTTTTTACTACGCATCAAGCTGCGCTGCTTGTCTTTGCTCCTGTGTGCTCTCGCACTCTCGCCTTTTCCACTTATTTTTATTTTTGATTTATTTTTTCAATTAAAAAAAAATACGCATCGTGCTGTGCTGTTTGTGTTTGCTTGAGTGCATTCGCGCGCTCTCGCTTTCTCCACTTTACAATTTTTTGTTATTATTTATCTATTCCTGAGAGTTTACCTTATTTTTTATTTGTTTATTTAAATGAAGTCGACCAGTTGCCTGCCCTTCCTTCCATTATCCGTCACCGAGACAAACTGAACAAAGTTCTGAGGTCGACCTTGTAAAGATAAGGATTCAGGTCTGTCTGCTGTTTACCTTTGCTCCTGCACGCACTGCCCTTCTCTCCACATTTATGTGTTTGTTTGTTTGTCTATCTAATCTTTTGGGTTTTTATTTATAATGAGGTCGACCAGTTATCTATTTATTATTTTTTTTACTACGCATCAAGCTGCGCTGCTTGTCTTTGCTCCTTTGTGCTCGCGCACTCTCGCCTTTTCCACTTATTTTTATTTTTGATTTATTTTTGATTTATTTTGTCAATTTAAAAAAAATACGCATCGTGCTGTGCTGTTTGTGTTTGCTTGAGTGCATTCGCGCGCTCTCGCTTTCTCCACTTTACAATTTTTTTGTTATTATTTATCTATTCCTGAGAGTTTATCTTATTTTTTATTTTTTTATTTAAAAGAAGTCGACCAGTTGCCTGCCCTTCCTTCCATTATCCGTCACCGAGACAAACTGAGCAAAGTTCTGAGGTCGACCTTGTAAAGATAAGGATTCAGGTCTGTCTGCTTTTTACCTTTGCTCCTGCGCGCAATGCCATTCTCTCCACATTTATGTGTTTGTTTGTTTGTCTATCTAATATTTTGGGTTTTTATTTCTAATGAGGTCGACCAGTTGTCTATTTATTATTTTTTTTACTACGCATCAAGCTGCGCTGCTTGTCTTTGCTCCTGTGTGCTCGCGCACTCTCGCCTTTTCCACTTATTTTTATTTTTGATTTATTTTTGATTTATTTTGTCAATTTTAAAAAAAAATACGCATCGTGCTGTTCTGTTTGTGTTTGCTTGAGTGCATTCGCGCGCTCTCGCTTTCTCCACTTTACAATTTTTTTGTTATTATTTATCTATTCCTGAGAGTTTATCGTATTTTTTATTTGTTTATTTAAATGAAGTCGACCAGTTGCCTGCCCTTCCTTCCATTATCCGTCACCGAGACAAACTGAACAAAGTTCTGAGGTCGAACTTGTAAAGATAAGGATTCAGGTCTGTCTGCTGTTTACCTTTGCTCCTGCGCGCACTGCCCTTCTTTCCACATTTATGTGTTTGTTTGTTTGTCTATCTTATCTTTTGGGTTTTTATTTCTAATGAGGTCGACCAGTTGTCTATTTATTATTTTTTTTACTACGCATCAAGCTGCGCTGCTTGTCTTTGCTCCTGTGTGCTCGCGCACTCTCGCCTTTTCCACTTATTTTTATTTTTGATTTATTTTGTCAATTTTTAAAAAAAATACGCATCGTGCTGTGCTGTTTGTGTTTGCTTGAGTGCATTCGCGCGCTCTCGCTTTCTCCACTTTACAATTTTTTTGTTATTATTTATCTATTCCTGAGAGTTTATCTTATTTTTTATTTGTTTATTTAAATGAAGTCGACCAGTTGCCTGCCCTTCCTTCCATTATCCGTCACCGAGACAAACTGAACAAAGTTCTGAGGTCGACCTTGTAAAGATAAGGATTCAGGTCTGTCTGCTGTTTACCTTTGCTCCTGCGCGCACTGCCCTTCTCTCCACATTTATGTGTTTGTTTGTCTATCTAATCTTTTGGGTTTTTATTTCTAATGAGGTCGACCAGTTGTCTATTTATTATTTTTTTTACTACGCATCAAGCTGCGCTGCTTGTCTTTGCTCCTGTGTGCTCGCGCACTCTCGCCTTTTCCACTTATTTTTATTTTTGATTTATTTTTGATATATTTTGTCAATTTTAAAAAAAAATACGCATCGTGCTGTGCTGTTTGTGTTTGCTTGAGTGCATTCGCGCGCTCTCGCTTTCTCCAATTTACAATTTTTTTGTTATTATTTATCTATTCCTGAGAGTTTATCTTATTTTTTATTTGTTTATTTAAATGAAGTCGACCAGTTGCCTGCCCTTCCTTCCATTATCCGTCACCGAGACAAACTGAACAAAGTTCTGAGGTCGACCTTGTAAAGATAAGGATTCAGGTCTGTCTGCTGTTTACCTTTGCTCCTGCACGCACTGCCCTTCTCTCCACATTTATGTGTTTGTTTGTTTGTCTATCTAATCTTTTGGGTTTTTATTTCTAATGAGGTCGACCAGTTGTCTATTTATTATTTTTTTTACTACGCATGAAGCTGCGCTGCTTGTCTTTGCTCCTGTGTGCTCGCGCACTCTCGCCTTTTCCACTTATTTTTATTTTTGATTTATTTTGTCAATTTTTAAAAAAAATACGCATCGTGCTGTGCTGTTTGTGTTTGCTTGAGTGCATTCGCGCGCTCTCGCTTTCTCCACTTTACAATTTTTTTGTTATTATTTATCTATTCCTGAGAGTTTATCTTATTTTTTATTTGTTTATTTAAATGAAGTCGACCAGTTGCCTGCCCTTCCTTCCATTATCCGTCACCGAGACAAACTGAACAAAGTTCTGAGGTCGACCTTGTAAAGATAAGGATTCAGGTCTGTCTGCTGTTTACCTTTGCTCCTGCGCGCACTGCCCTTCTCTCCACATTTATGTGTTTGTTTGTTTGTCTATTTAATCTTTTGGGTTCTTATTTCTAATGAGGTCGACCAGTTGTCTATTTATTATTTTTTTTACTACGCATCAAGCTGCGCTGCTTGTCTTTGCTCCTGTGTGCTCGCGCACTCTCGCCTTTTCCACTTATTTTTATTTTTGATTTATTTTTTCAATTTAAAAAAAAATACGCATCGTGCTGTGCTGTTTGTGTTTGCTTGAGTGCATTCGCGCGCTCTCGCTTTCTCCACTTTACAATTTTTTTGTTATTATTTATCTATTCCTGAGAGTTTATCTTATTTTTTATTTTTTTATTTAAAAGAAGTCGACCAGTTGCCTGCCCTTCCTTCCATTATCCGTCACCGAGACAAACTGAGCAAAGTTCTGAGGTCGACCTTGTAAAGATAAGGATTCAGGTCTGTCTGCTGTTTACCTTTGCTCCTGCGCGCAATGCCATTCTCTCCACATTTATGTGTTTGTTTGTTTGTCTATCTAATCTTTTGGGTTTTTATTTCTAATGAGGTCGACCAGTTGTCTATTTATTATTTTTTTTACTACGCATCAAGCTGCGCTGCTTGTCTTTGCTCCTGTGTGCTCGCGCACTCTCGCCTTTTCCACTTATTTTTATTTTTGATTTATTTTTGATATATTTTGTCAATTTTAAAAAAAAATACGCATCGTGCTGTGCTGTTTGTGTTTGCTTGAGTGCATTCGCGCGCTCTCGCTTTCTCCAATTTACAATTTTTTTGTTATTATTTATCTATTCCTGAGAGTTTATCTTATTTTTTATTTGTTTATTTAAATGAAGTCGACCAGTTGCCTGCCCTTCCTTCCATTATCCGTCACCGAGACAAACTGAACAAAGTTCTGAGGTCGACCTTGTAAAGATAAGGATTCAGGTCTGTCTGCTGTTTACCTTTGCTCCTGCGCGCACTGCCCTTCTCTCCACATTTATGTGTTTGTTTGTTTGTCTATCTAATCTTTTGGGTTTTTATTTCTAATGAGGTCGACCAGTTATCTATTTATTATTTTTTTTACTACGCATCAGGCTGCGCTGATTGTCTTTGCTCCTGTGTGCTCGCGCACTCTCGCCTTTTCCACTTATTTTTATTTTTGATTTATTTTGTCAATTTAAAAAAAATACGCATCGTGCTGTGCTGTTTGTGTTTGCTTGAGTGCATTCGCGCGCTCTCGCTTTCTCCAATTTACAATTTTTTGTTATTATTTATCTATTCCTGAGAGTTTATCTTATATTTTATTTGTTTATTTAAATGAAGTCGACCAGTTGCCTGCCCTTCCTTCCATTATCCGTCACCGAGACAAACTGAACAAAGTTCTGAGGTCGACCTTGTAAAGATAAGGATTCAGGTCTGTCTGCTGTTTACCTTTGCTCCTGCGCGCACTGCCCTTCTCTCCACATTTATGTGTTTGTTTGTTTGTCTATCTAATCTTTTGGGTTTTTATTTCTAATGAGGTCGACCAGTTGTCTATTTATTATTTTTTTTACTACGCATCAAGCTGCGCTGCTTGTCTTTGCTCCTGTGTGCTCGCGCACTCTCGCCTTTTCCACTTATTTTTATTTTTGATTTATTTTTTCAATTAAAAAAAAATACGCATCGTGCTGTGCTGTTTGTGTTTGCTTGCGTGCATTCGCGCGCTCTCGCTTTCTCCACTTTACAATTTTTTTGTTATTATTTATCTATTCCTGAGAGTTTATCTTATTTTTTATTTGTTTATTTAAATGAAGTCGACCAGTTGCCTGCCCTTCCTTCCATTATCCGTCACCGAGACAAACTGAACAAAGTTCTGAGGTCGAACTTGTAAAGATAAGGATTCAGGTCTGTCTGCTGTTTACCTTTGCTCCTGCGCGCACTGCCCTTCTTTCCACATTTATGTGTTTGTTTGTTTGTCTATCTTATCTTTTGGGTTTTTATTTCTAATGAGGTCGACCAGTTGTCTATTTATTATTTTTTTTAATACGCATCAAGCTGCGCTGCTTGTCTTTGCACCTGTGTGCTCGCGCACTCTCGCCTTTCCCACTTATTTTTATTTTTGATTTATTTTTGATTTATTTTGTCAATTTTTAAAAAAAATACGCATCGTGCTGTGCTGTTTGTGTTTGCTTGCGTGCATTCGCGCGCTCTCGCTTTCTCCACTTTACAATTTTTTTGTTATTATTTATCTATTCCTGAGAGTTTATCTTATTTTTTATTTTTTTATTTAAAAGAAGTCGACCAGTTGCCTGCCCTTCCTTCCATTATCCGTCACCGAGACAAACTGAGCAAAGTTCTGAGGTCGACCTTGTAAAGATAAGGATTCAGGTCTGTCTGCTGTTTACCTTTGCTCCTGCGCGCAATGCCATTCTCTCCACATTTATGTGTTTGTTTGTTTGTCTATCTAATCTTTTGGGTTTTTATTTCTCATGAGGTCGACCAGTTGTCTATTTATTATTTTTTTTACTACGCATCAAGCTGCGCTGCTTGTCTTTGCTCCTGTGTGCTCGCGCACTCTCGCCTTTTCCATTATTTTTATTTTTGATTTATTTTGTCAATTTAAAAAAAAATACGCATCGTGCTGTGCTGTTTGTTTTTGCGTGAGTGCATTCGCGCGCTCTCGCTTTCTCCAATTTACAATTTTTTTTGTTATTATTTATCTATTCCTGAGAGTTTATCTTACATTTTATTTGTTTATTTAAATGAAGTCGAACAGTTGCCTGCCCTTCCTTCCATTATCCGTCACCGAGACAAACTGAACAAAGTTCTGAGGTCGACCTTGTAAAGATAAGGATTCAGGTCTGTCTGCTGTTTACATTTGCTCCTGCGCGCACTGCCCTTCTCTCCACATTTATGTGTTTGTTTGTTTGTCTATCTAATCTTTTGGGTTTTTATTTCTAATGAGGTCGACCAGTTGTCTATTTATTATTTTTTTTACTACGCATCAAGCTGCGATGCTTGTCTTTGCTTTTGTGTGCTCGCGCACTCTCGCCTTTTCCACTTATTTTTATCTTTGATATATTTTTGATTTATTTTGTCAATTTAAAAAAAATACGCATCGTGCTGTGCTGTTTGTGTTTGCTTGAGTGCATTCGAGCGCTCTCGCTTTCTCCACTTTACAATTTTTTTGTTATTATTTATCTATTCCTGAGAGTTTATCTTATATTTTATTTGTTTATTTAAATGAAGTCGACCAGTTGCCTGCCCTTCCTTCCATTATCCGTCACCGAGACAAACTGAACAAAGTTCTGAGGTCGACCTTGTAAAGATAAGGATTCAGGTCTGTCTGCTGTTTACCTTTGCTCCTGCGCGCACTGCCCTTCTCTCCACATTTATGTGTTTGTTTGTTTGTCTATCTAATCTTTTGGGTTTTTATTTCTAACGAGGTCGACCAGTTGTCTATTTATTATTTTTTTTACTACGCATCAAGCTGGCTGCTTGTCTTTGCCCCTGTGTGCTCGCGCACTCTCGCCTTTTCCACTTATTTTTATTTTTGATTTATTTTGTCAATTAAAAAAAAATACGCATCGTGCTGTCCTGTTTGTGTTTGCTTGAGTGCATTCGCGCGCTCTCGCTTTCTCCACTTTACAATTTTTTGTTATTATTTATCTATTTCTGAGAGTTTATCTTATTTTTATTTGTTTATTTAAATGAAGTCGACCAGTTGCCTGCCCTTCCTTCCATTATCCGTCACCGAGACAAACTGAACAAAGTTCTGAGGTCGACCTTGTAAAGATTAGGATTCAGGTCTGTCTGCTGTTTACCTTTGCTCCTGCGCACACTGCCCTTCTCTCCATTTTTATGTGTTTGTTTGTTTGTCTATTTAATCTTTTGGGTTTTTATTTCTAATGAGGTCGACCAGTTGTATATTTATTATTTTTTTTACTACGCATCAAGCTGCGCTGCTTGTCTTTGCTCCTGTGTGCTCTCGCACTCTCGCCTTTTCCACTTATTTTTATTTTTGATTTATTTTTTCAATTAAAAAAAAATACGCATCGTGCTGTGCTGTTTGTGTTTGCTTGAGTGCATTCGCGCGCTCTCGCTTTCTCCACTTTACAATTTTTTGTTATTATTTATCTATTCCTGAGAGTTTACCTTATTTTTTATTTGTTTATTTAAATGAAGTCGACCAGTTGCCTGCCCTTCCTTCCATTATCCGTCACCGAGACAAACTGAACAAAGTTCTGAGGTCGACCTTGTAAAGATAAGGATTCAGGTCTGTCTGCTGTTTACCTTTGCTCCTGCGCGCACTGCCCTTCTCTCCACATTTATGTGTTTGTTTGTTTGTCTATCTAATCTTTTGGGTTTTTATTTATAATGAGGTCGACCAGTTGTCTATTTATTATTTTTTTTACTACGCATCAAGCTGTGATGCTTGTCTTTGCTCCTGTGTGCTCGCGCACTCTCGCCTTTTCCACTTATTTTTATCTTTGATTTATTTTTGATTTATTTTGTCAATTTAAAAAAAAATACGCATCGTGCTGTGCTGTTTGTGTTTGCTTGAGTGCATTCGCGCGCTCTCGCTTTCTCCACTTTACAATTTTTTTGTTATTATTTATCTATTCCTGAGAGTTTATCTTATTTTTTATTTGTTTATTTAAATGAAGTCGACCAGTTGCCTGCCCTTCCTTCCATTATCCGTCACCGAGACAAACTCAACAAAGTTCTGAGGTCGACCTTGTAAAGATAAGGATTCAGGTCTGTCTGCTGTTTACCTTTGCTCCTGCGCACACTGCCCTTCTCTCCACATTTATGTGTTTGTTTGTTTGTCTATTTAATCTTTTGGGTTTTTATTTCTAATGAGGTCGACCAGTTGTCTATTTATTATTTTTTTTACTACGCATCAAGCTTCGCTGCTTGTCTTTGCTCCTGCGTGCTCGCGCACTCTCGCCTTTCCCACTTATTTTTATTTTTGTTTTATTTTTGATTTATTTTGTCAATTTTTAAAAAAAATACGCATCGTGCTGTGCTGTTTGTGTTTGCTTGAGTGCATTCGCGCGCTCTCGCTTTCTCCACTTTACAATTTTTTTGTTATTATTTATCTATTCCTGAGAGTTTACCTTATTTTTTTTTGTTTATTTAAATGAAGTCGACCAGTTGCCTGCCCTTCCTTCCATTATCCGTCACCGAGACAAACTGAACAAAGTTCTGAGGTCGACCTTGAAAAGATAAGGATTCAGGTCAGTCTGCTGTTTACCTTTGCTCCTGCGCGCACTGCCCTTCTCTCCACATTGATGTGTTTGTTTGTCTATCTAATCTTTTGGGTTTTTATTACTAATGAGGTCGACTAGTTGTCTATTTATTATTTTTTTTACTACGCATCACGCTGCGCTGCTTGTCTTTGCTCCTGTGTGCTCGCGCACTCTCGCCTTTTCCACTTATTTTTATTTTTGATTTATTTTTGATTTATTTTGTTAATTTAAAAAAAAATACGCATCGTGCTGTGCTGTTTGTGTTTGCTTTAGTGCATTCGCGCGCTTTCGCTTTCTCCACTTTACAATTTTTTTGTTATTATTTATCTATTCCTGAGAGTTTATCTTATTTTTTATTTGTTTATTTAAATGAAGTCGACCAGTTGCCTGCTCTTCCTTCCATTATCCGTCACCGAGACAAACTGAACAAAGTTCTGAGGTCGACCTTGTAAAGATAAGGATTCAGGTCTGTCTGCTGTTTACCTTTGCTCCTGCGCGCACTGCCCTTCTCTCCACATTTATGTGTTTGTTTGTTTGTCTATCTAATCTTTTGGGTTTTTATTTCTAATGAGGTCGACCAGTTGTCTATTTATTATTTTTTTTACTACGCATCAAGCTGCGATGCTTGTCTTTGCTCCTGTGTGCTCGCGCACTCTCGCCTTTTCCACTTATTTTTTATTTTTGATTTATTTTTTCAATTTTAAAAAAAAATACGCATCGTGCTGTGCTGTTTGTGTTTGCTTGAGTGCATTCGCGCGCTCTCGCTTTCTCCACTTTACAATTTTTTGTTATTATTTATCTATTCCTGAGAGTTTATCTTATTTTTTATTTGTTTATTTAAATGAAGTCGACCAGTTGCCTGCCCTTCCTTCCATTATCCGTCACCGAGATAAACTGAACAAAGTTATGAGGTCGACCTTGTAAAGATAAGGATTCAGGTCTGTCTGCTGTTTACCTTTGCTCCTGCGCGCACTGCCCTTCTCTCCACATTTATGTGTTTGTTTGTTTGTCTATCTAATCTGTTGGGTTTTTATTTCTAATGAGGTCGACCAGTTGTCTATTTATTATTTTTTTTACTACGCATCAAGCTGCGCTGCTTGCCTTTGCTCCTGTGTGCTCGCGCACTCTCGCCTTTCCCACTTATTTTTATTTTTGATTGATTTTTGATTTATTTTGTCAATTTTAAAAAAAAAATACGCATCGTGCTGTGCTGTTTGTGTTTGCTTGAGTGCATTCGCGCGCTCTCGCTTTCTCCACTTTACAATTTTTTTGTTATTATTTATCTATTCCTGAGAGTTTATCTTATTTTTTATTTGTTTATTTAAATGAAGTCGACCAGTTGCCTGCCCTTCCTTCCATTATCCGTCACCGAGACAAACTGAACAACGTTCTGAGGTCGACCTTGTAAAGATAAGGATTCAGGTCTGTCTGCTGTTTACCTTTGCTCCTGCGCGCACTGCCCTTCTCTCCACATTTATGTGTTTGTTTGTTTGTCTTTCTAATCTTTTGGGTTTTTATTTCTAATGAGGTCGACCAGTTGTCTATTTATTATTTTTTTTACTACGCATCACGCTTCGCTGCTTGTCTTTGCTCCTGTGTGCTTGCGCACTCTCACCTTTTCCACTTATTTTTATTTTTGATTTATTTTTGATTTATTTTTTCAATTTAAAAAAAAAATACGCATCGTGCTGTGCTGTGTGTGTTTGCTTGAGTGCATTCGCGCGCTCTCGCTTTCTCCACTTTACAATTTTTTTGTTATTATTTATCTATTCCTGAGAGTTTATCTTATTTTTTATTTGTTTATTTAAATGAAGTCGACCAGTTGCCTGCCCTTCCTTCCATTATCCGTCACCGATACAAACTGAACAAAGTTCTGAGGTCGACCTTGTAAAGATAAGGATTCAGGTCTGTCTGCTGTTTACCTTTGCTCCTGCGCGCACTGCCCTTCTCTCCACATTTATGTGTTTGTTTGTTTGTCTATCTAATCTTTTGGGTTTTTATTTCTAATGAGGTCGACCAGTTGACTATTTATTATTTTTTTTAGTACGCATCAACCTGCGCTGCTTGTCTTTGCTCCTGTGTGCTCGCGCACTCTCGCCTTTTCCACTTATTTTTATTTTTGATTTATTTTTGATTTATTTTGTCAATTTAAAAAAAACGCATCGTGCTGTGCTGTTTGTGTTTGCTTGAGTGCATTCGCGCGCTCTCGCTTTCTCCACTTTACAATTTTTTTGTTATTATTTATCTATTCCTGAGAGTTTATCTTATTTTTTATTTTTTTATTTAAAAGAAGTCGACCAGTTGCCTGCCCTTCCTTCCATTATCCGTCACTGAGACAAACTGAGCAAAGTTCTGAGGTCGACCTTGTAAAGATAAGGATTCAGGTCTGTCTGCTGTTTACCTTTGCTCCTGCGCGCAATGCCATTCTCTCCACATTTATGTGTTTGTTTGTTTGTCTATCTAATATTTTGGGTTTTTATTTCTAATGAGGTCGACCAGTTGTCTATTTATTATTTTTTTTACTACGCATCAAGCTGCGCTGCTTGTCTTTGCTCCTGTGTGCTCGCGCACTCTCGCCTTTTCCACTTATTTTTATTTTTGATTTATTTTTGATATATTTTGTCAATTTAAAAAAAAATACGCATCGTGCTGTGCTGTTTGTGTTTGCTTGAGTGCATTCGCGTGCTCTCGCTTTCTCCACTTTACAATTTTTTGTTACTATTTATCTATTCCTGAGAGTTTACCTTATTTTTTTTTGTTTATTTAAATGAAGTCGACCAGTTGCCTGCCCTTCCTTCCATTATCCGTCACCGAGACAAACTGAACAAAGTTCTGAGGTCGACCTTGAAAAGATAAGGATTCAGGTCAGTCTGCTGTTTACCTTTGCTCCTGCGCGCACTGCCCTTCTCTCCACATTGATGTGTTTGTTTGTTTGTCTATCTAATCTTTTGGGTTTTTATTACTAATGAGGTCGACTAGTTGTCTATTTATTATTTTTTTTACTACGCATCAAGCTGCGCTGCTTGTCTTTGCTCCTGTGTGCTCGCGCACTCTCGCCTTTTCCACTTATTTTTATTTTTGATTTATTTTTGATTTATTTTGTCAATTTAAAAAAAATACGCATCGTGCTGTGCTGTTTGTGTTTGCTTTAGTGCATTCGCGCGCTCTCGCTTTCTCCACTTTACAATTTTTTTGTTATTATTTATCTATTCCTGAGAGTTTATCTTAGTTTTTATTTGTTTATTTAAATGAAGTCGACCAGTTGCCTGCTCTTCCTTCCATTATCCGTCACCGAGACAAACTGAACAAAGTTCTGAGGTCGACCTTGTAAAGATAAGGATTCAGGTCTGTCTGCTGTTTACCTTTGCTCCTGCGCGCACTGCCCTTCTCTCCACATTGATGTGTTTGTTTGTTTGTCTATCTAATCTTTTGGGTTTTTATTACTAATGAGGTCGACTAGTTGTCTATTTATTATTTTTTTTACTACGCATCAAGCTGCGCTGCTTGTCTTTGCTCCTGTGTGCTCGCGCACTCTCGCCTTTTCCACTTATTTTTATTTTTGATTCATTTTTGATTTATTTTGTCAATTTTAAAAAAAAAATACGCATCGTGCTGTTCTGTTTGTGTTTGCTTGAGTGCATTCGCGCGCTCTCGCTTTCTCCACTTTACATTTTTTTTTGTTATTTTTTATCTATTCCTGAGAGTTTATCTTATTTTTTATTTGTTTATTTAAATGAAGTCGACCAGTTGCCTGCCCTTCCTTCCATTATCCGTCACCGAGACAAACTGAACAAAGTTGTGAGGTCGGCCTTGTAAAGATAAGGATTCAGGTCTGTCTGCTGTTTACCTTTGCTCCTGCGCGCACTGCCCTTCTCTCCACATTTATGTGTTTGTTTGTTTGTCTATCTAATCTTTTGGGTTTTTATTTCTAATGAGGTCGACCAGTTTTCTATTTATTATTTTTTTTACTACGCATCAAGCTGCGATGCTTGTCTTTGCTCCTGTGTGCTCGCGCACTCTCGCCTTTTCCACTTATTTTTATTTTTGATTTATTTTTTCAATTTTAAAAAAAAATACGCATCGTGCTGTGCTGTTTGTGTTTGCTTGAGTGCATTCGCGCGCTCTCGCTTTCTCCACTTTACAATTTTTTTGTTATTATTTATCTATTCCTGAGAGTTTATCTTATTTTTTATTTGTTTATTTAAATGAAGTCGACCAGTTGCCTGCCCTTCCTTCCATTATCCGTCACCGAGATAAACTGAACAAAGTTCTGAGGTCGACCTTGTAAAGATAAGGATTCAGGTCTGTCTGCTGTTTGCCTTTGCTCCTGCGCGCACTGCCCTTCTCTCCACATTTATGTGTTTGTTTGTTTGTCTATCTAATCTGTTGGGTTTTTATTTCTAATGAGGTCGACCAGTTGTCTATTTATTATTTTTTTTACTACGCATCAAGCTGCACTGCTTGTCTTTGCTCCTGTGTGCTAAAGCACTCTCGCCTTTTCCACTTATTTTTGTTTTTGATTTATTTTTTATTTATTTTGTCAATTTAAAAAAAAAAACGCATCGTGCTTTGCTGTTTGTGTTTGCTTGAGTGCATTCGCGCGCTCTCGCTTTCTCCACTTTACAATTTTTTTGTTATTATTTATCTATTCCTGAGAGTTTATCTTAGTTTTTATTTGTTTATTTAAATGAAGTCGACCAGTTGCCTGCACTTCCTTCCTTAATCCGTCACCGAGACAAACTGAACAAAGTTCTGAGGTCGACCTTGTAAAGATAAGGATTCAGGTCTGTCTGCTGTTTACCTTTGCTCCTGCGCGCAATGCCATTCTCTCCACATTTATGTGTTTGTTTGTTTGTCTATCTAATCTTTTGGGTTTTTATTTCTCATGAGGTCGACCAGTTGTCTATTTATTATTTTTTTTACTACGCATCAAGCTGCGCTGCTTGTCTTTGCTCCTGTGTGCTCGCGCA
>NW_025957842.1:0-33608 GCF_023159225.1 Perognathus longimembris pacificus
TCCGTCACCGAGACAAACTGAACCAAGTTCTGAAGTCGACCTTGTAAAGATAAGGATTCAGGTCTGTCTGCTGTTTACATTTGCTCCTGCGCGCACTGCCCTTCTTTCCACATTTATGTGTTTGTTTGTTTTGTCTATCTTATCTTTTGGGTTTTTATTTCTAATGAGGTCGACCAGTTGTCTATTTATTATTTTTATTACTACGCATTATGCTGCGCTGCTTGTCTTTGCTCCTGTGTGCTCGCGCACTCTCGCCTTTTCCACTTATTTTTATTTTTGATTTATTTGTCAATTTAAAAAAAAAATACGCATCGTGCTGTGCTGTTTGTGTTTGCTTGAGTGCATTCGCTCGCTCTCGCTCTCTCCACTTTACAATTTTTTGTTATTATTTATCTATTCCTGAGAGTTTATCTTATTTTTTATTGTTTATTTAAATGAAGTCGACCAGTTGCCTGCCCTTCCTTCCATTATCCGTCACCGAGACAAACTGAACAAAGTTGTGAGGTCGACCTTGTAAAGATAAGGATTCAGGTCTGTCTGCTGTTTACCTTTGATCCTGCGCGCACTGCCCTTCTCTCCACATTTATGTGTTTGTTTGTTTGTCTATCTAATCTTTTGGGTTATTATTTCTAATGAGGTCGACCAGTTGTCTATTTATTATTTTTTTTTACTACGCATCAATCTGCGCTGCTTGTGTTTGCTCCTGTGTGCTCGCGCACTCTCGCCTTTTCACTTATTTTTATTTTTGATTTATTTTTTATTTATTTTGTCAATTTAAAAAAAAAATACGCATCGTGCTGTGCTGTTTGTGTTTGCTTGAGTGCATTCGCGCGCTCTCGCTTTCTCCACTTTACAATTTTTTTGTTATTATTTATCTATTCCTGAGAGTTTATCTTATTTTTTATTTGTTTATTTAAATGAAGTCGACCAGTTGCCTACCCTTCCTTCCATTATCCGTCACCGAGACAAACTGAACAAAGTTCTGAGTTCGACCTTGTAAAGATAAGGATTCAGGTCTGTCTGCTGTTTACCTTTGCTCCTGCGCGCACTGCCCTTCTCTCCAAATTTATGTGTTTGTTTCTTTGTCTATCTAATCTTTTGGGTTTTTATTCTATTGAGGTCGACCAGTTGTCTATTTATTATTTTTTTTACTACGCATCACGCTGCGCTGTTTGTCTTTGCTCCTGTGTGCTCGCGCACACTCGCCTTTTCCACTTATTTTTATTTTTGATTTATTTTTGATTTATTTTGTCAATTTAAAAAAAATACGCATCGTACTGTGCTGTTTGTGTTTGCTTGAGTGCATTCGCGCGCTCTCGCTTTCTCCACTTTACAATTTTTTTGTTATTATTTATCTATTCCTGAGAGTTTATCTTATTTTTTATTTGTTTATTTAAATGAAGTCGACCAGTTGCCTGCCCTTCCTTCCTTTATCCGTCACCGAGACAAACTGAACAAAGTTCTGAGGTCGACCTTGTAAAGATAAGGATTCAGGTCTGTCTGCTGTTTACCTTTGCTCCTGCGCGCACTGCCCTTCTCTCCACATTTATGTGTTTGTTTGTTTGTCTATCTAATCTTTTGGGTTTTTATTTCTAATGAGGTCGACCAGTTGTCTATTTATTATTTTTTTTTACTACGCATCAAGCTGCGCTGCTTGTCTTTGCTCCTGTGTGCTCCCGCACTCTCGCCTTTTCCACTTATTTTTATTTTTGATTTATTTTGTCAATTTAAAAAAAAATACGCATCGTGCTGTGCTGTTTGTGTTTGCTTGAGTGCATTCGCGCGCTCTCGCTTTCTCCACTTTACAATTTTTTTGTTATTATTCATCTATTCCTGAGAGTTTATCTTATTTTTTATTTGTTTATTTAAATGAAGTCGACCAGTTGCCTGCCCTTCCTTCCATTATCCTTCACCGAGACAAACTGAACCAAGTTCTGAGGTCGACCTTGTAAAGATAAGGATTCAGGTCTGTCTGCTGTTTACCTTTGCTCCTGCGCGCACTGCCCTTCTCTCCACATTTATGTGTTTGTTTCTTTGTCTATCTAATCTTTTGGGTTTTTATTTCTATTGAGGTCGACCAGTTGTCTATTTATTATTTTTTTTACTACGCATCACGCTGCGCTGCTTGTCTTTGCTCCTGTGTGCTCGCGCACACTCGCCTTTTCCACTTATTTTTATTTTTGATTTATTTTGTCAATTTTGAAAAAAAATACGCATCGTGCTGTGCTGTTTGTGTTTGCTTGAGTGCATTCGCGCGCTCTCGCTTTCTCCACTTTACAATTTTTTTTGTTATTATTTATCTATTCCTGAGAGTTTATCTTATTTTTTATTTGTTTATTTAAATGAAGTCGACCAGTTGCCTGCCCTTCCTTCCATTATCCGTCACCGAGACAAACTGAACAAAGTTCTGAGGTCGACCTTGTAAAGATAAGGATTCAGGTCTGTCTGCTGTTTACCTTTGCTCCTGCGCGCACTGCCCTTCTCTCCACATTTATGTGTTTGTTTGTTTGTGTATCTAATCTTTTGTGTTTTTATTTCTAATGAGGTCGACCAGTTGTCTATTTATAATTTTTTTTACTACGGATCAAGCTGCGCTGCTTGTCTTTGCTCCTGTGTGCTCGCGCACTCTCGCCTTTTCCACTTATTTCTATTTTTGATTTATTTTTGATTTATTTTGTCAATTTTAAAAAAAAATACGCATCGTGCTGTGCAGTTTGTGTTTGGTTGAGTCCATTCGCGCGCTCTCGCTTTCTCCACTTTACAATTTTTTTGTTATTATTTATCTATTCCTGAGAGTTATCGTATTTTTTATTTGTTTATTTAAATGAAGTCGACCAGTTGCCTGCCCTTCCTTCCATTATCCGTCACCGAGACAAACTGAACAAAGTTCTGAGGTCGACCTTTTAAAGATAAGGATTCAGGTCTGTCTGCTGTTTACCTTTGATCCTGCGCGCACTGCCCTTCTCTCCACATTTATTTTTTTTGTTTGTTTGTCTATCTAATCTTTGGGTTTTTATTTCTAATGAGGTCGACCAGTTGTCTATTTATTATTTTTTTTACTACGCATCAAGCTGCGCTGCTTGTCTTTGCTCCTGTGTGCTCGCTCACTCTCGCCTTTTCCACTTATTTTTATTTTTGATTTATTTTTGATTTATTTTGTCAATTAAAAAAAAATACGAATCGTGCTGTGCTGTTTGTGTTTGCTTGAGTGCATTCGCACGCTCTCGCTTTCTCCACTTTACAATTTTTTTGTTATTATTTATCTATTCCTGAGAGTTTATCTTATTTTTTATTTGTTTATTTAAATGAAGTCGACCAGTTGCCTGCCCTTCCTTCCATTATCCGTCACCGAGACAAACTGAACAAAGTTCTGAGGTCGACCTTGTAAAGATAAGGATTCAGGTCTGTCTGCTGTTTACCTTTGCTCCTGCGCGCACTGCCCTTCTCTCCACATTTATGTGTTTGTTTGTTTGTCTATCTAATCTTTTGGGTTTTTATTTCTAATGAGGTCGACCAGTTGTCTATTTATTATTTTTTTTACTACGCATCAAGCTGCGCTGCTTGTCTTTGCTCCTGTGTGCTCGCGCACACTCCACTTTTCCACTTATTTTTATTTTTGATTTATTTTTGATTTATTTTGTCAATTTAAAAAAAAATACGCATCGTGCTGTGCAGTTTGTGTTTGCTTGAGTCCATTCGCGCGCTCTCGCTTTCTCCACTTTACAATTTTTTTGTTATTATTTATCTATTCCTGAGAGTTTATCGTATTTTTTATTTGTTTATTTAAATGAAGTCGACCAGTTGCCTGCCCTTCCTTCCATTATCCGTCACCGAGACAAACTGAACAAAGTTCTGAGGTCGACCTTTTAAAGATAAGGATTCAGGTCTGTCTGCTGTTTAACTTTGATCCTGCGCGCACTGCCCTTCTCTCCACATTTATTTGTTTGTTTGTTTGTCTATCTAATCTTTTGCGTTTTTATTTCTAATGAGGTCGACCAGTTGTCTATTTATTATTTTTTTACTACGCATCAAGCTGCGCTGCTTGTCTTTGCTCCTGTGTGCTCGCTCACTCTCGCCTTTTCCACTTATTTTTATTTTTGATTTATTTTTGATTTATTTTGTCAATTTAAAAAAAATACGCATCGTGCTGTGCTGTTTGTGTTTGCTTGAGTGCATTCGCACGCTCTCGCTTTCTCCACTTTACAATTTTTTTGTTATTATTTATCTATTCCTGAGAGTTTATCTTATTTTTTATTTGTTTAATTAAATGAAGTCGACCAGTTGCCTGCCCTTCCTTCCATTATCCGTCACCGAGACAAACTGAACAAAGTTCTGAGGTCGACCTTGTAAAGATAAGGATTCAGGTCTGTCTGCTGTTTACCTTTGCTCCTGCGCGCACTGCCCTTCTCTCCACATTTATGTGTTTGTTTGTTTGTCTATCTAATCTTTTGGGTTTTTATTTCTAATGAGGTCGACCAGTTGTCTATTTATTATTTTTTTTACTACGCATCAAGCTGCGCTGCTTGTCTTTGCTCCTGTGTGCTCGCGCACACTCGACTTTTCCACTTATTTTTATTTTTGATTTATTTTTGATTTATTTTGTCAATTTTAAAAAAAAATACGCATCGTGCTGTGCAGTTTGTGTTTGCTTGAATCCATTCGCGCGCTCTCGCTTTCTCCACTTTACAATTTTTTTGTTATTATTTTTCTATTCCTGAGAGTTTATCTTATTTTTTATTTGTTTATTTAAATGAAGTCGACCAGTTGCCTGCCCTTCCTTCCATTATCCGTCACCGAGAAAAACTGAACAAAGTTCTGAGGTCGACCTTTTAAAGATAAGAATTCAGGTCTGTCTGCTGTTTACCTTTGCTCCTGCGCGCACTGCCCTTCTCTCCACATTTATGTGTTTGTTTGTTTGTCTATCTAATCTTTTGGGTTTTTATTTCTAATGAGGTCGACCAGTTGTCTATTTATTATTTTTTTTACTACGCATCAAGCTGCGCTGCTTGTCTTTCCTCCTGTGTGCTCGCGCACTCTCGCCTTTTCCACTTATTTTTATTTTTGATTTATTTTTGATTTATTTTGTCAATTTAAAAAAAGTACGCATCGTGCTGTGCTGTTTGTGTTTGCTTGAGTGCATTCTCACGCTCTCGCTTTCTCCACTTTACAATTTTTTTGTTATTATTTATCTATTCCTGAGAATTTATCTTATATTTTATTTGTTTATTTAAATGAAGTCGACCAGTTGCCTGCCCTTCCTTCCATTATCCGTCACCGAGAGAAACTGAACAAAGTTCTGAGGTCGACCTTGTAAAGATAAGGATTCAGGTCTGTCTGCTGTTTACCTTTGCTCCTGCGCGCACTGCCCTTCTCTCCACATTTATGTGTTTGTTTGTTTGTCTATCTAATCTTTTGGGTTTTTATTTCTAATGAGGTCGACCAGTTGTCTATTTATTATTTTTTTTACTACGCATCAAGCTGCGATGCTTGTCTTTGCTCCTGTGTGCTCGCGCACTCTCGCCTTTTCCACTTATTTTTATTTTTGATTTATTTTTTCAATTTTAAAAAAAAATACGCATCGTGCTGTGCTGTTTGTGTTTGCTTGAGTGCATTCGCGCTCTCTCGCTTTCTCCACTTTACAATTTTTTTGTTATTATTTATCTATTCCTGAGAGTTTATCTTATTTTTTATTTGTTAATTTAAATGAAGTCGACCAGTTGCCTGCCCTTCCTTCCATTATCCGTCACTGAGACAAACTGAACAAAGTTCTGAGGTCGACCTTGTAAAGATAAGGATTCAGGTCTGTCTGCTGTTTACCTTTGCTCCTGCGCGCACTGCCCTTCTCTCCACAATTATGTGTTTGTTTGTTTGTCTATCTAATCTTTTGGGTTTTTATTTCTAATGAGGTCGACCAGTTGTCTATTTATTATTTTTTTTACTACGCATCAAGCTGCGCTGCTTGTCTTTGCTCCTGTGTGCTCGTGCACTCTCGCCTTTTCCACTTATTTTTATTTTTGATTTCTTTTTGATTTATTTTGTCAATTTAAAAAAAAATACGCATCGTGCTGTGCTGTTTGTGTTTGCTTGAGTGCATTCGCGCGCTCTCGCTTTCTCCACTTTACAATTTTTTTGTTATTATTTTTCTATTCCTGAGAGTTTATCTTATTTTTTATTTGTTTATTTAAATGAAGTCGACCAGTTGCCTGCCCTTCCTTCCATTATCCGTCACCGAGAAAAACTGAACAAAGTTCTGAGGTCGACCTTTTAAAGATAAGGATTCAGGTCTGTCTGCTGTTTACCTTTGCTCCTGCGCGCACTGCCCTTCTCTCCACATTTATGTGTTTGTTTGTTTGTCTATCTAATCTTTTGGGTTTTTATTTCTAATGAGGTCGACCAGTTGTCTATTTATTATTTTTTTTACTACGCATCAAGCTGCGCTGCTTGTCTTTGCTCCTGTGTGCTCGCGCACTCTCGCCTTTTCCACTTATTTTTATTTTTGATTTATTTTTGATTTATTTTGTCAATTTAAAAAAAATACGCATCGTACTGTGCTGTTTGTGTTTGCTTGAGTGCTTTCGCGCGCTCTCGCTTTGTGCACTTTACAATTTTTTTGTTATTATTTATCTATTCCTGAGAGTTTATCTTATTTTTTATTTGTTTATTTAAATGAAGTCGACCAGTTGCCTGCCCTTCCTTCCATTATCCGTCACCGAGAGAAACTGAACAAAGTTCTGAGGTCGACCTTGTAAAGATAAGGATTCAGGTCTGTCTGCTGTTTACCTTTGCTCCTGCGCGCACTGCCCTTCTCTCCACATTTATGTGTTTGTTTGTTTGTCTATCTAATCTTTTGGGTTTTTATTTCTAATGAGGTCGACCAGTTGTCTATTTATTATTTTTTTTACTACGCATCAAGCTGCGATGCTTGTCTTTGCTCCTGTGTGCTCGCGCACTCTCGCCTTTTCCACTTATTTTTATTTTTGATTTATTTTTTCAATTTTAAAAAAAAATACGCATCGTGCTGTGCTGTTTGTGTTTGCTTGAGTGCATTCGCGCGCTCTCGCTTTCTCCACTTTACAATTTTTTTGTTATTATTTATCTATTCCTGAGAGTTTATCTTATTTTTTATTTGTTAATTTAAATGAAGTCGACCAGTTGCCTGCCCTTCCTTCCATTATCCGTCACTGAGACAAACTGAACAAAGTTCTGAGGTCGACCTTGTAAAGATAAGCTTTCAGGTCTGTCTGCTGTTTACCTTTGCTCCTGCGCGCACTGCCCTTCTCTCCACATTTATGTGTTTGTTTGTTTGTCTATCTAATCTTTTGGGTTATTATTTCTAATGAGGTCGACCAGTTGTCTATTTATTATTTTTTTTACTACGCATCAAGCTGCGCTGCTTGTCTTTGCTCCTGTGTGCTCGCGCACTCTCGCCTTTTCGACTTATTTTTATTTTTGATTTATTTTTGATTTATTTTGTCAATTTAAAAAAAAATACGCATCGTGCTGTGCTGTTTGTGTTTGCTTGAGTGCATTCGCGCGCTCTCGCTTTCTCCACTTTACAATTTTTTTGTTATTATTTATCTATTCCTGAGAGTTTATCTTATTTTTTATTTGTTTATTTAAATGAAGTCGACCAGTTGCCTGCCCTTCCTTCCATTATCCGTCACCGAGACAAACTGAACAAAGTTCTGAGGTCGACCTGGTAAAGATAAGGATTCAGGTCTGTCTGCTGTTTACCTTTGCTCCTGCGCGCACTGCCCTTTTCTCCACATTTATGTGTTTGTTTGTTTGTCTATCTAATCTTTTGGTTTTTTATTTCTAATGAGGTCGACCAGTTGTCTATTTATTATTTTTTTTACTACGCATCAAGCTGCGCTGCTTGTCTTTGCTCCTGTGTGCTCGCGCACTCTCGCCTTTTCCACTTATTTTTATTTTTGATTTATTTTTTATTTATTTTGTCAATTTAAAAAAAAAATACGCATCGTGCTGTGCTGTTTGTGTTTGTTTGAGTGCATTCGCGCGCTCTCGCATTCTCCACTTTACAATTTTTTTGTTATTATTTATCTATTCCTGAGAGTTTATCTTATTTTTTATTTGTTTATTTAAATGAAGTCGACCAGTTGCCTGCCCTTCCTTCCATTATCCGTCACCGAGACAAACTGAACAAAGTTCTGAGGTCGACCTTGTAAAGATAAGGATTCAGGTCTGTCTGCTGTTTACCTTTGCTCCTGCGCGCACTGCCCTTCTCTCCACATTTATGTGTTTGTTTGTTTGTCTATCTAATCTTTTGGGTTTTTATTTCTAATGAGGTCGACCAGTTGTCTATTTATTATTTTTTTTATTACGCATCAAGCTGCGCTGCTTGTCTTTGCTCCTGTGTGCTCGCGCACTCTCGCCTTTTCCACTTATTTTTATTTTTGATTTATTTTTGATTTATTTTGTCAATTTAAAAAAAATACGCATCGTACTGTGCTGTTTGTGTTTGCTTGAGTGCTTTCGCGCGCTCTCGCTTTGTGCACTTTACAATTTTTTTGTTATTATTTATCTATTCCTGAGAGTTTATCTTATTTTTTATTTGTTTATTTAAATGAAGTCGACCAGTTGCCTGCCCTTCCTTCCATTATCCGTCACCGAGACAAACTGAACAAAGTTCTGAGGTCGACCTTGTAAAGATAAGGATTCAGGTCTGTCTGCTGTTTACCTTTGCTCCTGCGCGCACTGCCCTTCTCTCCACATTTATGTGTTTGTTTGTTTGTGTATCTAATCTTTTGTGTTTTTATTTCTAATGAGGTCGACCAGTTGTCTATTTATAATTTTTTTTACTACGGATCAAGCTGCGCTGCTTGTCTTTGCTCCTGTGTGCTCGCGCACTCTCGCCTTTTCCACTTATTTCTATTTTTGATTTATTTTTGATTTATTTTGTCAATTTTAAAAAAAAATACGCATCGTGCTGTGCAGTTTGTGTTTGCTTGAGTCCATTCGCGCGCTCTCGCTTTCTCCACTTTACAATTTTTTTGTTATTATTTATGTATTCCTGAGAGTTATCGTATTTTTTATTTGTTTATTTAAATGAAGTCGACCAGTTGCCTGCCCTTCCTTCCATTATCCGTCACCGAGACAAACTGAACAAAGTTCTGAGGTCGACCTTTTAAAGATAAGGATTCAGGTCTGTCTGCTGTTTACCTTTGATCCTGCGCGCACTGCCCTTCTCTCCACATTTATTTTTTTGTTTGTTTGTCTATCTAATCTTTTGGGTTTTTATTTCTAATGAGGTCGACCAGTTGTCTATTTATTATTTTTTTTACTACGCATCAAGCTGCGCTGCTTGTCTTTGCTCCTGTGTGCTCGCTCACTCTCGCCTTTTCCACTTATTTTTATTTTTGATTTATTTTTGATTTATTTTGTCAATTAAAAAAAAATACGCATCGTGCTGTGCTGTTTGTGTTTGCTTGAGTGCATTCGCACGCTCTCGCTTTCTCCACTTTACAATTTTTTTGTTATTATTTAACTATTCCTGAGAGTTTATCTTATTTTTTATTTGTTTATTTAAATGAAGTCGACCAGTTGCCTGCCCTTCCTTCCATTATCCGTCACCGAGACAAACTGAACAAAGTTCTGAGGTCGACCTTTTAAAGATAAGGATTCAGGTCTGTCTGCTGTTTACCTTTGCTCCTGCGCGCACTGCCCTTCTCTCCACATTTATGTGTTTGTTTGTTTGTCTATCTAATCTTTTGGGTTTTTATTTCTAATGAGGTCGACCAGTTGTCTATTTATTATTTTTTTTACTACGCATCAAGCTGCGCTGCTTGTCTTTGCTCCTGTGTGCTCGCGCACACTCGACTTTTCCACTTATTTTTATTTTTGATTTATTTTTGATTTATTTTGTCAATTTAAAAAAAAATACGCATCGTGCTGTGCAGTTTGTGTTTGCTTGAGTCCATTCGCGCGCTCTCGCTTTCTCCACTTTACAATTTTTTTGTTATTATTTATCTATTCCTGAGAGTTTATCGTATTTTTTATTTGTTTATTTAAATGAAGTCGACCAGTTGCCTGCCCTTCCTTCCATTATCCGTCACCGAGACAAACTGAACAAAGTTCTGAGGTCGACCTTGTAAAGATAAGGATTCAGGTCTGTCTGCTGTTTACCTTTGCTCCTGCGCGCACTGCCCTTCTCTCCACATTTATGTGTTTGTTTGTTTGTCTATCTAATCTTTTGGGTTTTTATTTCTAATGAGGTCGACCAGTTGTCTATTTATTATTTTTTTTACTACGCATCAAGCTGCGCTGCTTGTCTTTGATCCTGTGTGCTCGCGCAAACTCGACTTTTCCACTTATTTTTATTTTTGATTTATTTTTGATTTATTTTGTCAATTTAAAAAAAAAATACGCATCGTGCTGTGCAGTTTGTGTTTGCTTGAATCCATTCGCGCGCTCTCGCTTTCTCCACTTTACAATTTTTTTGTTATTATTTTTCTATTCCTGAGAGTTTATCTTATTTTTTATTTGTTTATTTAAATGAAGTCGACCAGTTGCCTGCCCTTCCTTCCATTATCCGTCACCGAGAAAAACTGAACAAAGTTCTGAGGTCGACCTTTTAAAGATAAGGATTCAGGTCTGTCTGCTGTTTACCTTTGCTCCTGCGCGCACTGCCCTTCTCTCCACATTTATGTGTTTGTTTGTTTGTCTATCTAATCTTTTGGGTTTTTATTTCTAATGAGGTCGACCAGTTGTCTATTTATTATTTTTTTTACTATGCATCAAGCTGCGCTGCTTGTCTTTGCTCCTGTGTGCTCGCGCACTCTCGCCTTTTCCACTTATTTTTATTTTTGATTTATTTTTGATTTATTTTGTCAATTTAAAAAAAATACGCATCGTGCTGTGCTGTTTGTGTTTGCTTGAGTGCATTCTCACGCTCTCGCTTTCTCCACTTTACAATTTTTTTGTTATTATTTATCTATTCCTGAGAGTTTATCTTATTTTTTATTTGTTTATTTAAATGAAGTCGACCAGTTGCCTGCCCTTCCTTCCATTATCCGTCACCGAGACAAACTGAACAAAGTTCTGAGGTCGACCTTGTAAAGATAAGGATTCAGGTCTGTCTGCTGTTTACCTTTGCTCCTGCGCGCAATGCCCTTCTCTCCACATTTATGTGTTTGTTTGTTTGTGTATCTAATCTTTTGGGTTTTTATTTCTAATGAGGTCGAACAGTTGTCTATTTATAATTTTTTTTACTACGGATCAAGCTGCGCTGCTTGTCTTTGCTCCTGTGTGCTCGCGCACTCTCGCCTTTTCCACTTATTTCTATTTTTGATTTATTTTTGATTTATTTTGTCAATTTTAAAAAAAAATACGCATCGTGCTGTGCAGTTTGTGTTTGCTTGAGTCCATTCGCGCGCTCTCGCATTCTCCACTTTACAATTTTTTTGTTATTATTTATCTATTCCTGAGAGTTTATCGTATTTTTTATTTGTTTATTTAAGTGAAGTCGACCAGTTGCCTGCCCTTCCTTCCATTATCCGTCTCCGAGAGAAACTGAACAAAGTTCTGAGGTCGACCTTGTAAAGATTAGGATTCAGGTCTGTCTGCTGTTTACCTTTGCTCCTGCGCGCACTGCCCTTCTCTCCACATTTATGTGTTTGTTTGTTTGTCTATCTAATCTTTTGGGTTTTTATTTCTAATGAGGTCGACCAGTTGTCTATTTATTATTTTTTTTACTACGCATCAAGCTGCGCTGCTTGTCTTTGCTCCTGTGTGCTCGCGCACTCTCGCCTTTTCCACTTATTTTTATTTTTGATTTATTTTTGATTTATTTTGTCAATTTAAAAAAAATACGCATCGTACTGTGCTGTTTGTGTTTGCTTGAGTGCTTTCGCGCGCTCTCGCTTTGTGCACTTTACAATTTTTTTGTTATTATTTATCTATTCCTGAGAGTTTATCTTATTTTTTATTTGTTTATTTAAATGAAGTCGACCAGTTGCCTGCCCTTCCTTCCATTATCCGTTACCGAGACAAACTGAACAAAGTTCTGAGGTCGACCTTGTAAAGATAAGGATTCAGGTCTGTCTGCTGTTTACCTTTGCTCCTGCGCGCACTGCCCTTCTCTCCACATTTATGTGTTGGTTTGTTTGTGTATCTAATCTTTTGGGTTTTTATTTCTAATGAGGTCGACCAGTTGTCTATTTATAATTTTTTTTACTACGGATCAAGCTGCGCTGCTTGTCTTTGCTCCTGTGTGCTCGCGCACTCTCGCATTTTCCACTTATTTCTATTTTTGATTTATTTTTGATTTATTTTGTCAATTTAAAAAAAAATACGCATCGTGCTGTGCAGTTTGTGTTTGCTTGAGTCCATTCACGCGCTCTCGCTTTCTCCACTTTACAATTTTTTTGTTATTATTTATCTATTCCTGAGAGTTTATCGTATTTTTTATTTGTTTATTTAAATGAAGTCGACCAGTTGCCTGCCCTTCCTTCCATTATCCGTCACCGAGACAAACTGAACAAAGTTCTGAGGTCGACCTTTTAAAGATAAGGATTCAGGTCTGTCTGCTGTTTACCTTTGATCCTGCGCGCACTGCCCTTCTCTCCACATTTATTTGTTTGTTTGTTTGTCTATCTAATCTTTTGGGTTTTTATTTCTAATGAGGTCGACCAGTTGTCTATTTATTATTTTTTTTACTATGCATCAAGCTGCGCTGCTTGTCTTTGCTCCTGTGTGCTCGCTCACTCAAGCCTTTTCCACTTATTTTTATTTTTGATTTATTTCTGATTTATTTTGTCAATTAAAAAAAATACGCATCGTGCTGTGCTGTTTGTGTTTGCTTGAGTGCATTCGCACGCTCTCGCTTTCTCCACTTTACAATTTTTTTGTTATTATTTATCTATTCCTGAGAGTTTATCTTATTTTTTATTTGTTTATTTAAATGAAGTCGACCAGTTGCCTGCCCTTCCTTCCATTATCCGTCACCGAGATAAACTGAACAAAGTTCTGAGGTCGACCTTGTAAAGATAAGGATTCAGGTCTGTCTGCTGTTTACCTTTGCTCCTGCGCGCACTGCCCTTCTCTCCACATTTATATGTTTGTTTGTTTGTCTATCTAATCTTTTGGGTTTTTATTTCTAATGAGGTCGACCAGTTGTCTATTTATTATTTTTTTTACTACGCATCAAGCTGCGCTGCTTGTCTTTGCTCCTGTGTGCTCGCGCACACTCGACATTTCCACTTATTTTTATTTTTGATTTATTTTTGATTTATTTTGTCAATTTTAAAAAAAATACGCATCGTGCTGTGCAGTTTGTGTTTGCTTGAGTCCATTCGCGCGCTCTCGCTTTCTCCACTTTACAATTTTTTTGTTATTATTTATCTATTCCTGAGAGTTTATCGTATTTTTTATTTGTTTATTTAAATGAAGTCGACCAGTTGCCTGCCCTTCCTTCCATTATCCGTCACCGAGACAAACTGAACAAAGTTCTGAGGTCGACCTTTTAAAGATAAGGATTCAGGTCTGTCTGCTGTTTACCTTTGATCCTGCGAGCACTGCCCTTCTCTCCACATTTATTTGTTTGTTTGTTTGTCTATCTAATCTTTTGGGTTTTTATTTCTAATGAGGTCGACCAGTTGTCTATTTATTATTTTTTTTACTACGCATCAAGCTGCGCTGCTTGTCTTTGCTCCTGTGTGCTCGCTCACTCTCGCCTTTTCAACTTTTTTTTATTTTTGATTTATTTTTGATTTATTTTGTCAATTTAAAAAAAAATACGCATCGTGCTGTGCTGTTTGTGTTTGCTTGAGTGCATTCGCACGCTCTCGCTTTCTCCACTTTACAATTTTTTTGTTATTATTTATCTATTCCTGAGAGTTTATCTTATTTTTTATTTGTTTATTTAAATGAAGTCGACCAGTTGCCTGCCCTTCCTTCCATTATCCGTCACCGAGACAAACTGAACAAAGTTCTGAGGTCGACCTTGTAAAGATAAGGATTCAGGTCTGTCTGCTGTTTACCTTTGCTCCTGCGCGCACTGCCCTTCTCTCCACATTTATGTGTTTGTTTGTTTGTCTATCTAATCTTTTGGGTTTTTATTTCTAATGAGGTCGACCAGTTGTCTATTTATTATTTTTTTTACTACGCATCAAGCTGCGCTGCTTGTCTTTGCTCCTGTGTGCTCGCGCACACTCGACTTTTCCACTTATTTTTATTTTTGATTTATTTTTGATTTATTTTGTCAATTTTAAAAAAAATACGCATCGTGCTGTGCAGTTTGTGTTTGCTTGAATCCATTCGCGCGCTCTCGCTTTCTCCACTTTACAATTTTTTTGTTATTATTTTTCTATTCCTGAGAGTTTATCTTATTTTTTATTTGTTTATTTAAATGAAGTCGACCAGTTGCCTGCCCTTCCTTCCATTATCCGTCACCGAGAAAAACTGAACAAAGTTCTGAGGTCGACCTTTTAAAGATAAGGATTCAGGTCTGTCTGCTGTTTACCTTTGCTCCTGCGCGCACTGCCCTTCTCTCCACATTTATGTGTTTGTTTGTTTGTCTATCTAATCTTTTGGGTTTTTATTTCTAATGAGGTCGACCAGTTGTCTATTTATTATTTTTTTTACTACGCATCAAGCTGCGCTGCTTGTCTTTCCTCCTGTGTGCTCGCGCACTCTCGCCTTTTCCACTTATTTTTATTTTTGATTTATTTTGTCAATTTAAAAAAAAAATACGCATCGTGCTGTGCTGTTTGTGTTTGCTTGAGTGCATTCGCGCGCTCTCGCTTTCTCCACTTTACAATTTTTTTGTTATTATTTATCTATTCCTGAGAGTTTATCTTATTTTTTATTTGTTTATTTAAATGAAGTCGACCAGTTGCCTGCCCTTCCTTCCATTATCCGTCACTGAGACAAACTGAACAAAGTTCTGAGGTCGACCTTGTAAAGATAAGGATTCAGGTCTGTCTGCTGTTTACCTTTGCTCCTGCGCGCACTGCCCTTCTCTCCACATTTATGTGTTTGTTTGTTTGTCTATCTAATCTTTTGGGTTTTTATTTCTAATGAGGTCGACCAGTTGTCTATTTATTATTTTTTTTTACTACGCATCAAGCTGCGCTGCTTGTCTTTGCTCCTGTGTGCTCGCGCACTCTCGCCTTTTCCACTTATTTTTATTTTTGATTTATTTTTTCAATTTAAAAAAAAATACGCATCGTGCTGTGCTGTTTGTGTTTGCTTGAGTGCATTCGCGCGCTCTCGCTTTCTCCACTTTACAATTTTTTTTGTTATTATTTATCTATTCCTGATAGTTTATCTTATTTTTTATTTGTTTATTTAAATGAAGTCGACCAGTTGCCTGCCCTTCCTTCCATTATCCGTCACCGAGACAAACTGAGCAAAGTTCTGAGGTCGACCTTGTAAAGGTAAGGATTCAGGTCTGTCTGCTGTTTACCTTTGCTCCTGCGCGCAATGCCATTCTCTCCACATTTATGTGTTTGTTTGTTTGTCTATCTAATCTTTTGGGTTTTTATTTCTAATGAGGTCGACCAGTTGTCTATTTATTATTTTTTTTACTACGCATCAAGCTGCGCTGCTTGTCTTTGCTCCTGTGTGCTCGTGCACTCTCGCCTTTTCCACTTATTTTTATCTTTGATTTATTTTTGATTTATTTTGTCAATTTAAAAAAAATACGCATCGTGCTGTGCTGTTTGTGTTTGCTTGAGTGCATTCGCGCGCTCTCGCTTTCTCCACTTTACAATTTTTTTGTTATTATTTATCTATTCCTGAGAGTTTATCTTATTTTTTATTTGTTTATTTAAATGAAGTCGACCAGTTGCCTGCCCTTCCTTCCATTATCCGTCACCGAGACAAACTGAACAAAGTTCTGAGGTCGACCTTGTAAAGATAAGGATTCAGGTCTGTCTGCTGTTTACCTTTGCTCCTGCGCGCACTGCCCTTCTCTCCACATTTATGTGTTTGTTTGTTTGTCTATCTTATCTTTTGGGTTTTTATTTCTAATGAGGTCGACCAGTTGTCTATTTATTATTTTTTTTACTACGCATGAAGCTGCGCTGCTTGTCTTTGCTCCTGTGTGCTCGCGCACTCTCGCCTTTTCCACTTATTTTTATTTTTGATTTATTTTGTCAATTTTAAAAAAAAATACGCATCATGCTGTGCTGTTTGTGTTTGCTTGAGTGCATTCGCGCGCTCTCGCTTTCTCCACTTTACAATTTTTTTGTTATTATTTATCTATTCCTGAGAGTTTATCTTATTTTTTATTTTTTTATTTAAAAGAAGTCGACCAGTTGCCTGCCCTTCCTTCCATTATCCGTCACCGAGACAAACTGAGCAAAGTTCTGAGGTCGACCTTGTAAAGATAAGGATTCAGGTCTGTCTGCTGTTTACCTTTGCTCCTGCGAGCAATGCCATTCTCTCCACATTTATGTGTTTGTTTGTTTGTCTATCTAATCTTCTGGGTTTTTATTTCTAATGAGGTCGACCAGTTGTCTATTTATTATTTTTTTTACTACGCATCAAGCTGCGCTGCTTGTCTTTGCTCCTGTGTGCTCGCGCACTCTCGCCTTTTCCACTTATTTTAATTTTTGATTTATTTTTGATATATTTTGTCAATTTAAGAAAAAAATACGCATCGTGCTGTGCTGTTTGTGTTTGCTTGAGTGCATTCGCGCGCTCTCGCTTTCTCCAATGTACAATTTTTTTGTTATTATTTATCTATTCCTGAGATTTTATCTTATTTTTTATTTGTTTATTTAAATGAAGTCGACCAGTTGCCTGCCCTTCCTTCCATTATCCGTCACCGAGACAAACTGAACAAAGTTCTGAGGTCGACCTTGTAAAGATAAGGATTCAGGTCTGTCTGCTGTTTACCTTTGCTCCTGTGCGCACTGCCCTTCTCTCCACATTTATGTGTTTGTTTATTTGTCTATCTAATCTTTTGGGTTTTTATTTCTAATGAGGTCGACCAGTTGTCTATTTATTATTTTTTTTACTACGCATCAAGCTGCGCTGCTTGTCTTTGCTCCTGTGTGCTCGCGCACTCTCGCCTTTTCCACTTATTTTTATTTTTGATTTATTTTGTCAATTTTAAAAAAAAATACGCATCGTGCTGTGCTGTTTGTGTTTGCTTGAGTGCATTCGCGCGCTCTCGCTTTCTCCACTTTACAATTTTTTTGTTATTATTTATCTATTCCTGAGAGTTTATCTCATTTTTTATTTGTTTATTTAAATGAAGTCGACCAGTTGCCTGCCCTTCCTTCCATTATCCGTCACCGAGACAAACTGAACAAAGTTCTGAGGTCGACCTTGTAAAGATAAGGATTCAGGTCTGTCTGCTGTTTACCTTTGCTCCTGCGCGCACTGCCCTTCTCTCCACATTTATGTGTTTGTTTGTTTGTCTATTTAATCTTTTGGGTTTTTATTTCTAATGAGGTCGACCAGTTGTCTATTTATTATTTTTTTTTACTATGCATCAATCTGCGCTGCTTGGCTTTGCTCCTGTGTGCTCGCGCACTCTCGCCTTTTCCACTTATTTTTATTTTTGATTTATTTTTTCAATTTAAAAAAATACGCATCGTGCTCTGCTGTTTGTGTTTGCTTGAGTGCATTCGCGCGCTCTCCCTTTCTCCACTTTACAATTTTTTTGTTATTATTTATCTATTCCTGAGAGTTTATCTTATTTTTTATTTGTTTATTTAAATGAAGTCGACCAGTTGCCTGCCCTTCCTTCCATTATCCGTCACCGAGACAAACTGAGCAAAGTTCTGAGGTCGACCTTGTAAAGATAAGGATTCAGGTCTGTCTGCTGTTTACCTTTGCTCCTGCGCGCAATGCCATTCTCTCCACATTTATGTGTTTGTTTGTTTGTCTATCCAATCTTCTGGGTTTTTATTTCTAATGAGGTCGACCAGTTGTCTATTTATTATTTTTTTTACTACGCATCAAGCTGCGCTGCTTGTCTTTGCTCCTGTGTGCTCGCGCACTCTCGCCTTTTCCACTTATTTTTATTTTTGATTTATTTTGTCAATTTTAAAAAAAAATACGCATCGTGCTGTGCTGTTTGTGTTTGCTTGAGTGCATTCGCGCGCTCTCGCTTTCTCCACTTTACAATTTTTTTGTTATTATTTATCTATTCCTGAGAGTTTATCTTGTTTTTTATTTGTTTATTTAAATGAAGTCGACCAGTTGCCTGCCCTTCCTTCCATTATCCGTCACCGAGACAAACTGAACAAAGTTCTGAGGTCGACCTTGTAAAGATAAGGATTCAGGTCTGTCTGCTGTTTACCTTTGCTCCTGCGCGCACTGCCCTTCTCTCCACATTTATGTGTTTGTTTGTTTGTCTATTTAATCTTTTGGGTTTTTATTTCTAATGAGGTCGACCAGTTGTCTATTTATTATTTTTTTTTACTACGCATCAAACTGCGCTGCTTGGCTTTGCTCCTGTGTGCTCGCGCACTCTCGCCTTTTCCACTTATTTTTATCTTTGATTTATTTTTGATTTATTTTGTCAATTTAAAAAAAAATACGCATCGTGCTGTGCTGTTTGTGTTTGCTTGAGTGCATTCGCGCGCTCTCGCTTTCTCCACTTTACAATTTTTTTGTTATTATTTATCTATTCCTGAGAGTTTATCTTATTTTTTATTTGTTTATTTAAATGAAGTCGACCAGTTGCCTGCCCTTCCTTCCATTATCCGTCACCGAGACAAACTCAACAAAGTTCTGAGGTCGACCTTGTAAAGATAAGGATTCAGGTCTGTCTGCTGTTTACCTTTGCTCCTGCGCGCACTGCCCTTCTCTCCACATTTATGTGTTTGTTTGTTTGTCTATCTAATCTTTTGGGTTTTTATTTCTAATGAGGTCGACCAGTTGACTATTTATTATTTTTTTTACTACGCATCAAGCTGCCCTGCTTGTCTTTGCTCCTGTGTGCTCGCGCACTCTCGCCTTTTCCACTTATTTTTATTTTTGATTTATTTTGTAAATTTAAAAAAAAATACGCATCGTGCTGTGCTGTTTGTGTTTGCTTGAGTGCATTCGCGCGCTCTCCCTTTCTCCAATTTACAATATTTTTGTTATTATTTATCTATTCCTGAGAGTTTATCTTATTTTTTATTTTTTTATTTAAAAGAAGTCGACCAGTTGCCTGCCCTTCCTTCCATTATCCGTCACCGAGACAAACTGAGCAAAGTTCTGAGGTCGACCTTGTAAACATAAGGATTCAGGTCTGTCTGCTGTTTACCTTTGCTCCTGCGCGCAATGCCATTCTCTCCACATTTATGTGTTTGTTTGTTTGTCTATCTAATATTTTGGGTTTTTATTTCTAATGAGGTCGACCAGTTGTCTATTTATTATTTTTTTTACTACGCATCAAGCTGCGCTGCTTGTCTTTGCTCCTGTGTGCTCGCGCACTCTCGCCTTTTCCACTTATTTTTATTTTTGATTTATTTTTGATTTATTTTGTCAATTTAAAAAAAAATACGCATCGTGCTGTGCTGTTTGTGTTTGCTTGAGTGCATTCGCGCGCTCTCGCTTTCTCCACTTTACAATTTTTTTGTTATTATTTATCTATTCCTGAGAGTTTATCTTATTTTTTATTTGTTTATTTAAATGAAGTCGACCAGTTGCCTGCCCTTCCTTCCATTATCCGTCACCGAGACAAACTGAACAGAGTTCTGAGGTCGACCTTGTAAAGATAAGGATTCAGGTCTGTCTGCAGTTTACCTTTGCTCCTGCTCGCACTGCCCTTCTCTCCACATTTATGTGTTTGTTTGTTTGTCTATCTAATCTTTTGGGTTTTTATTTCTAATGAGGTCGACCAGTTGTCTATTTATTATTTTTTTTACTACGCATCAAGCTGCGCTGCTTGTCTTTGCTCCTGTGTGCTCGTGCACTCTCGCCTTTTCCACTTATTTTTATTTTTGATTTATTTTTGATTTATTTTGTCAATTTTAAAAAAAATACGCATCGTGCTGTGCTGTTTTGTTTGCTTGAGTGCATTCGCGCGCTCTCGCTTTCTCCACTTTACAATTTTTTTGTTATTATTTATCTATTCCTGAGAGTTTATCTTATTTTTTATTTGTTTATTTAAATGAAGTCAACCAGTTGCCTGCCCTTCCTTCCATTATCCGTCATCGAGACAAACTGAACAGAGTTCTGAGGTCGACCTTGTAAAGATAAGGATTCAGGTCTGTCTGCTGTTTACCTTTGCTCCTGCGCAACTGCCCTTCTCTCCATATTTATGTGTTTGTTTGTTTGTCTATCTAATCTTTTGGGTTTTTATTTCTAATGAGGTCGACCAGTTGTCTATTTATTATTTTTTTTACTACGCATCAAGCTGCGCTGCTTGTCTTTGCTCCTGTGTGCTCGCGCACTCTCGCCTTTTCCACTTATTTTTATTTTTGATTTATTTTTTATTTATTTTGTCAATTTTAAAAACAAATACGCATCGTGCTGTGCTGTTTTTGTTTGCTTGAGTGCATTCGCGCGCTCTCGCTTTCTCCACTTTTCAATTTTTTTGTTATTATTTATCTATTCCTGAGAGTTTATCTTATTTTTTATTTGTTTATTTAAATGAAGTCGACCAGTTGCCTGCCCTTCCTTCCATTATCCGTCACCGAGACAAACTGAACAAAGTTCTGAGGTCGAACTTGTAAAGATAAGGATTCAGGTCTGTCTGCTGTTTACCTTTGCTCCTGCGCGCACTGCCCTTCTCTCCACATTTATGTGTTTGTTTGTTTGTCTATCTAATCTTTTGGGTTTTTATTTCTAATGAGGTCGACCAGTTGTCTATTTATTATTTTTTTTTACTACGCATCAAGCTGCGCTACTTGTCTTTGCTCCTGTTTGCTCGCGCACTCGCCTTTTCCACTTATTTTTATCTTTGATTTATTTTTGATTTATTTTGTCAATTTAAAAAAAAATACGCATCGTGCTGTGCTGTTTGTGTTTGCTTGAGTGCATTCGCGCGCTCTCGCTTTCTCCACTTTACAATTTTTTTGTTATTATTTATCTATTCCTGATAGTTTATCTTATTTTTTATTTGTTTATTTAAATGAAGTCGACCAGTTGCCTGCCCTTCCTTCCATTATCCGTCACCGATACAAACTGAACAAAGTTCTGAGGTCGACCTTGTAAAGATAAGGATTCAGGTCTGTCTGCTGTTTACCTTTGCTCCTGCGCGCACTGCCCTTCTCTCCACATTTATGTGTTTGTTTGTTTGTCTATCTAATCTTTTGGGTTTTTATTTCTAATGAGGTCGACCAGTTGACTATTTATTATTTTTTTTACTACGCATCAAGCTGCGCTGCTTGTCTTTGCTCCTTTGTGCTCGCCCACTCTCGCCTTTTCCACTTATTTTTATTTTTGATTTATTTTTGATTTATTTTGTCAATTTAAAAAAAATACGCATCGTGCTGTGCTGTTTGTGTTTGCTTGAGTGCATTCGCGCGCTCTCGCTTTCTCCACTTTACAATTTTTTTGTTATTATTTATCTATTCCTGAGAGTTTATCTTATTTTTTATTTTTTTATTTAAAAGAAGTCGACCAGTTGCCTGCCCTTCCTTCCATTATCCGTCACCGAGACAAACTGAGCAAAGTTCTGAGGTCGACCTTGTAAAGATAAGGATTCAGGTCTGTCTGCTTTTTACCTTTGCTCCTGCGCGCACTGCCCTTCTCTCCACATTTATGTGTTTGTTTGTTTGTCTATCTAATCTTTTGGGTTTTTATTTCTAATGAGGTCGACCAGTTGTCTATTTATTATTTTTTTTACTACGCATCAAGCTGCGCTGCTTGACTTTGCTCCTGTGTGCTCGCGCACTCTCGCCTTTTCCACTTATTTTTATTTTTGATTTATTTTGTCAATTTAAAAAAAATACGCATCGTGCTGTCCTGTTTGTGTTTGCTTGAGTGCATTCGCGCGCTCTCGCTTTCTCCACTTTACAATTTTTTTGATATTATTTATCTATTCCTGAGAGTTTATCTTAGTTTTTATTTGTTTATTTAAATGAAGTCGACCAGTTGCCTGCCCTTCCTTCCATTATCCGTCACCGAGACAAACTGAACAAAGTTCTGAGGTCGACCTTGTAAAGATAAGGATTCAGGTCTGTCTGCTGTTTACCTTTGCTCCTGTGCGCACTGCCATTCTCTCCACATTTATGTGTTTGTTTGTTTGTCTATCTAATCTTTTGGGTTTTTATTTCAAATGAGGTCGACCAGTTATCTATTTATTATTTTTTTTACTACGCATCAAGCTGCGCTGCTTGTCTTTGCTCCTTTGTGCTCGCGCACTCTCGCCTTTTCCACTTATTTTTATTTTTGATTTATTTTTGATTTATTTTGTCAATTTAAAAAAAATACGCATCGTGCTGTGCTGTTTGTGTTTGCTTGAGTGCATTCGCGCGCTCTCGCTTTCTCCACTTTACAATTTTTTTGTTATTATTTATCTATTCCTGAGAGTTTATCTTATTTTTTATTTTTTTATTTAAAAGAAGTCGACCAGTTGCCTGCCCTTCCTTCCATTATCCGTCACCGAGACAAACTGAGCAAAGTTCTGAGGTCGACCTTGTAAAGATAAGGATTCAGGTCTGTCTGCTGTTTACCTTTGCTCCTGCGCGCAATGCCATTCTCTCCACATTTATGTGTTTGTTTGTTTGTCTATCTAATCTTTAGGGTTTTTATTTCTCATGAGGTCGACCAGTTGTCTATTTATTATTTTTTTTACTACGCATCAAGCTGCGCTGCTTGTCTTTGCTCCTGTGTGCTCGCGCACTCTCGCCTTTTCCACTTATTTTTATTTTTGATTTATTTTGTCAATTTAAAAAAAATACGCATCGTGCTGTGCTGTTTGTTTTTGCGTGAGTGCATTCGCGCGCTCTCGCTTTCTCCAATTTACAATTTTTTTTGTTATTATTTATCTATTCCTGAGAGTTTATCTTATATTTTATTTGTTTATTTAAATGAAGTCGACCAGTTGCCTGCCCTTCCTTCCATTATCCGTCACCGAGACAAACTGAACAAAGTTCTGAGGTCGACCTTGTAAAGATAAGGATTCAGGTCTGTCTGCTGTTTACCTTTGCTCCTGCGCGCACTGCCCTTCTCTCCACATTTATGTGTTTGTTTGTTTGTCTATCTAATCTTTTGGGTTTTTATTTCTAATGAGGTCGACCAGTTGTCTATTTATTATTTTTTTTACTACGCATCAAGCTGCGATGCTTGTCTTTGCTCCTGTGTGCTCGCGCACTCTCGCCTTTTCCACTTATTTTTATCTTTGATTTATTTTTGATTTATTTTGTCAATTTAAAAAAAAATACGCATCGTGCTGTGCTGTTTGTGTTTGCTTGAGTGCATTCGCGCGCTCTCGCTTTCTCCAATTTACAATTTTTTTGTTATTATTTATCTATTCCTGAGAGTTTATCTTATTTTTTATTTGTTTATTTAAATGAAGTCGACCAGTTGCCTGCCCTTCCTTCCATTATCCGTCACGGAGACAAACTGAACAAAGTTCTGAGGTCGACCTTGTAAAGATAAGGATTCAGGTCTGTCTGCTTTTTACCTATGCTCCTGCGCACACTGCCCTTCTCTCCACATTTATGTGTTTGTTTGTTTGTCTATTTAATCTTTTGGGTTTTTATTTCTAATGAGGTCGACCAGTTGTATATTTATTATTTTTTTTACTACGCATCAAGCTGCGCTGCTTGTCTTTGCTCCTGTGTGCTCGCGCACTCTCGCCTTTTCCAATTATTTTTATTTTTGATTTATTTTTTCAATTAAAAAAAAATACGCATCGTGCTGTGCTGTTTGTGTTTGCTTGAGTGCATTCGCGCGCTCTCGCTTTCTCCACTTTACAATTTTTTTGTTATTATTTATCTATTCCTGAGAGTTTATCTTATATTTTATTTGTTTATTTAAATGAAGTCGACCAGTTGCCTGCCCTTCCTTCCATTATCCGTCACCGAGACAAACTGAACTAACTTCTGAGGTCGACCTTGTAAAGATAAGGATTCAGGTCTGTCTGCTGTTTACCTTTGCTCCTGCGCGCACTGCCCTTCTCTCCACATTTATGTGTTTGTTTGTTTGTCTATCTAATCTTTTGGGTATTTATTTCTAATGAGGTCGACCAGTTATCTATTTATTATTATTTTTACTACGCATCAAGCTGCGCTGCTTGTCTTTGCTCCTGTGTGCTCGCCCACTCTCGCCTTTTCCACTTATTTTTATTTTTGATTTATTTTGTCAATTTAAAAACAAATACCCATCGTGCTGTGCTGTTTGTTTGCTTGAGTGCATTCGCGCGCTCTCGCTTTCTCCAATTTACAATTTTTTTGTTATTATTTATCTATTCCTGAGAGTTTATCTTATATTTTATTTGTTTATTTAAATGAAGTCGACCAGTTGCCTGCCCTTCCTTCCATTATCCGTCACCGAGACAAACTGAACAAAGTTCTGAGGTCGACCTTGTAAAGATAAGGATTCAGGTCTGTCTGCTGTTTACCTTTGCTCCTGCGCGCACTGCCCTTCTCTCCACATTTATGTGTTTGTTTGTTTGTCTATCTAATCTTTTGGGTTTTTATTTCTAATGAGGTCGACCAGTTGTCTATTTATTATTTTTTTTACTACGCATCAAGCTGCGCTGCTTGACTTTGCTCCTGTGTGCTCGCGCACTCTCGCCTTTTCCACTTATTTTTATTTTTGATTTATTTTGTCAATTTAAAAAAAATACGCATCGTGCTGTCCTGTTTGTGTTTGCTTGAGTGCATTCGCGCGCTCTCGCTTTCTCCACTTTACAATTTTTTTGTTATTATTTATCTATTCCTGAGAGTTTATCTTAGTTTTTATTTGTTTATTTAAATGAAGTCGACCAGTTGCCTGCCCTTCCTTCCATTATCCGTCACCGAGACAAACTGAACAAAGTTCTGAGGTCGACCTTGTAAAGATAAGGATTCAGGTCTGTCTGCTGTTTACCTTTGCTCCTGTGCGCACTGCCATTCTCTCCACATTTATGTGTTTGTTTGTTTGTCTATCTAATCTTTTGGGTTTTTATTTCAAATGAGGTCGACCAGTTATCTATTTATTATTTTTTTTACTACGCATCAAGCTGCGCTGCTTGTATTTGCTCCTTTGTGCTCGCGCACTCTCGCCTTTTCCACTTATTTTTATTTTTGATTTATTTTTGATTTATTTTGTCAATTTAAAAAAAATACGCATCGTGCTGTGCTGTTTGTGTTTGCTTGAGTGCATTCGCGCGCTCTCGCTTTCTCCACTTTACAATTTTTTTGTTATTATTTATCTATTCCTGAGAGTTTATCTTATTTTTTATTTTTTTATTTAAAAGAAGTCGACCAGTTGCCTGCCCTTCCTTCCATTATCCGTCACCGAGACAAACTGAGCAAAGTTCTGAGGTCGACCTTGTAAAGATAAGGATTCAGGTCTGTCTGCTTTTTACCTTTGCTCCTGCGCGCAATGCCATTCTCTCCACATTTATGTGTTTGTTTGTTTGTCTATCTAATATTTTGGGTTTTTATTTCTAATGAGGTCGACCAGTTGTCTATTTATTATTTTTTTTACTACGCATCAAGCTGCGCTGCTTGTCTTTGCTCCTGTGTGCTCGCGCACTCTCGCCTTTTCCACTTATTTTTATTTTTGATTTATTTTTGATTTATTTTGTCAATTTTAAAAAAAAATACGCATCGTGCTGTTCTGTTTGTGTTTGCTTGAGTGCATTCGCGCGCTCTCGCTTTCTCCACTTTACAATTTTTTTGTTATTATTTATCTATTCCTGAGAGTTTATCTTATTTTTTATTTGTTTATTTAAATGAAGTCGACCAGTTGCCTGCCCTTCCTTCCATTATCCGTCACCGAGACAAACTGAACAAAGTTCTGAGGTCGAACTTGTAAAGATAAGGATTCAGGTCTGTCTGCTGTTTACCTTTGCTCCTGCGCGCACTGCCCTTCTTTCCACATTTATGTGTTTGTTTGTTTGTCTATCTTATCTTTTGGGTTTTTATTTCTAATGAGGTCGACCAGTTGTCTATTTATTATTTTTTTTACTACGCATCAAGCTGCGCTGCTTGTCTTTGCTCCTGTGTGCTCGCGCACTCTCGCCTTTTCCACTTATTTTTATTTTTGATTTATTTTGTCAATTTTTAAAAAAAATACGCATCGTGCTGTGCTGTTTGTGTTTGCTTGAGTGCATTCGCGCGCTCTCGCTTTCTCCACTTTACAATTTTTTTGTTATTATTTATCTATTCCTGAGAGTTTATCTTATTTTTTATTTGTTTATTTAAATGAAGTCGACCAGTTGCCTGCCCTTCCTTCCATTATCCGTCACCGAGACAAACTGAACAAAGTTCTGAGGTCGACCTTGTAAAGATAAGGATTCAGGTCTGTCTGCTGTTTACCTTTGCTCCTGCGCGCACTGCCCTTCTCTCCACATTTATGTGTTTGTTTGTTTGTCTATCTAATCTTTTGGGTTTTTATTTCTAATGAGGTCGACCAGTTGTCTATTTATTATTTTTTTTACTACGCATCAAGCTGCGCTGCTTGTCTTTGCTCCTGTGTGCTCGCGCACTCTCGCCTTTTCCACTTATTTTTATTTTTGATTTATTTTTGATATATTTTGTCAATTTTAAAAAAAAATACGCATCGTGCTGTGCTGTTTGTGTTTGCTTGAGTGCATTCGCGCGCTCTCGCTTTCTCCAATTTACAATTTTTTTGTTATTATTTATCTATTCCTGAGAGTTTATCTTATTTTTTATTTGTTTATTTAAATGAAGTCGACCAGTTGCCTGCCCTTCCTTCCATTATCCGTCACCGAGACAAACTGAACAAAGTTCTGAGGTCGACCTTGTAAAGATAAGGATTCAGGTCTGTCTGCTGTTTACCTTTGCTCCTGCACGCACTGCCCTTCTCTCCACATTTATGTGTTTGTTTGTTTGTCTATCTAATCTTTTGGGTTTTTATTTCTAATGAGGTCGACCAGTTGTCTATTTATTATTTTTTTTACTACGCATGAAGCTGCGCTGCTTGTCTTTGCTCCTGTGTGCTCGCGCACTCTCGCCTTTTCCACTTATTTTTATTTTTGATTTATTTTGTCAATTTTTAAAAAAAATACGCATCGTGCTGTGCTGTTTGTGTTTGCTTGAGTGCATTCGCGCGCTCTCGCTTTCTCCACTTTACAATTTTTTTGTTATTATTTATCTATTCCTGAGAGTTTATCTTATTTTTTATTTGTTTATTTAAATGAAGTCGACCAGTTGCCTGCCCTTCCTTCCATTATCCGTCACCGAGACAAACTGAACAAAGTTCTGAGGTCGACCTTGTAAAGATAAGGATTCAGGTCTGTCTGCTGTTTACCTTTGCTCCTGCGCGCACTGCCCTTCTCTCCACATTTATGTGTTTGTTTGTTTGTCTATTTAATCTTTTGGGTTCTTATTTCTAATGAGGTCGACCAGTTGTCTATTTATTATTTTTTTTACTACGCATCAAGCTGCGCTGCTTGTCTTTGCTCCTGTGTGCTCGCGCACTCTCGCCTTTTCCACTTATTTTTATTTTTGATTTATTTTTTCAATTTAAAAAAAAATACGCATCGTGCTGTGCTGTTTGTGTTTGCTTGAGTGCATTCGCGCGCTCTCGCTTTCTCCACTTTACAATTTTTTTGTTATTATTTATCTATTCCTGAGAGTTTATCTTATTTTTTATTTTTTTATTTAAAAGAAGTCGACCAGTTGCCTGCCCTTCCTTCCATTATCCGTCACCGAGACAAACTGAGCAAAGTTCTGAGGTCGACCTTGTAAAGATAAGGATTCAGGTCTGTCTGCTGTTTACCTTTGCTCCTGCGCGCAATGCCATTCTCTCCACATTTATGTGTTTGTTTGTTTGTCTATCTAATCTTTTGGGTTTTTATTTCTAATGAGGTCGACCAGTTGTCTATTTATTATTTTTTTTACTACGCATCAAGCTGCGCTGCTTGTCTTTGCTCCTGTGTGCTCGCGCACTCTCGCCTTTTCCACTTATTTTTATTTTTGATTTATTTTTGATATATTTTGTCAATTTTAAAAAAAAATACGCATCGTGCTGTGCTGTTTGTGTTTGCTTGAGTGCATTCGCGCGCTCTCGCTTTCTCCAATTTACAATTTTTTTGTTATTATTTATCTATTCCTGAGAGTTTATCTTATTTTTTATTTGTTTATTTAAATGAAGTCGACCAGTTGCCTGCCCTTCCTTCCATTATCCGTCACCGAGACAAACTGAACAAAGTTCTGAGGTCGACCTTGTAAAGATAAGGATTCAGGTCTGTCTGCTGTTTACCTTTGCTCCTGCGCGCACTGCCCTTCTCTCCACATTTATGTGTTTGTTTGTTTGTCTATCTAATCTTTTGGGTTTTTGTTTCTAATGAGGTCGACCAGTTATCTATTTATTATTTTTTTTACTACGCATCAGGCTGCGCTGATTGTCTTTGCTCCTGTGTGCTCGCGCACTTTCGCCTTTTCCACTTATTTTTATTTTTGATTTATTTTGTCAATTTAAAAAAAATACGCATCGTGCTGTGCTGTTTGTGTTTGCTTGAGTGCATTCGCGCGCTCTCGCTTTCTCCAATTTACAATTTTTTGTTATTATTTATCTATTCCTGAGAGTTTATCTTATATTTTATTTGTTTATTTAAATGAAGTCGACCAGTTGCCTGCCCTTCCTTCCATTATCCGTCACCGAGACAAACTGAACAAAGTTCTGAGGTCGACCTTGTAAAGATAAGGATTCAGGTCTGTCTGCTGTTTACCTTTGCTCCTGCGCGCACTGCCCTTCTCTCCACATTTATGTGTTTGTTTGTTTGTCTATCTAATCTTTTGGGTTTTTATTTCTAATGAGGTCGACCAGTTGTCTATTTATTATTTTTTTTACTACGCATCAAGCTGCGCTGCTTGTCTTTGCTCCTGTGTGCTCGCGCACTCTCGCCTTTCCCACTTATTTTTATTTTTGATTTATTTTGTCAATTTAAAAAAAAATACGCATCGTGCTGTGCTGTTTGTGTTTGCTTGAGTGCATTCGCGCGCTCTCGCTTTCTCCACTTTACAATTTTTTTGTTATTATTTATCTATTCCTGAGAGTTTATCTTATTTTTTATTTGTTTATTTAAATGAAGTCGACCAGTTGCCTGCCCTTCCTTCCATTATCCGTCACCGAGACAAACTGAACAAAGTTCTGAGGTCGACCTTGTAAAGATAAGGATACAGGTCTGTCTGCTGTTTACCTTTGCTCCTGCGCGCACTGCCCTTCTCTCCACATTTATGTGTTTGTTTGTTTGTCTATTTAATCTTTTGGGTTTTTATTTCTAATGAGGTCGACCAGTTGTCTATTTATTATTTTTTTTACTACGCATGAAGCTGCGCTGCTTGTCTTTGCTCCTGTGTGCTCGCGCACTCTCGCCTTTTCCACTTATTTTTATTTTTGATTTATTTTTGATATATTTTGTCAATTTTAAAAAAAATACGCATCGTGCTGTGCTGTTTGTGTTTGCTTGAGTGCATTCGCGCGCTCTCGCTTTCTCCAATTTACAATTTTTTTGTTATTATTTATCTATTCCTGAGAGTTTATCTTATTTTTTATTTGTTTATTTAAATGAAGTCGACCAGTTGCCTGCCCTTCCTTCCATTATCCGTCACCGAGACAAACTGAACAAAGTTCTGAGGTCGACCTTGTAAAGATAAGGATTCAGGTCTGTCTGCTGTTTACCTATGCTCCTGCGCACACTGCCCTTCTCTCCACATTTATGTGTTTGTTTGTTTGTCTATTTAATCTTTTGGGTTTTTATTTCTAATGAGGTCGACCAGTTGTATATTTATTATTTTTTTTACTACGCATCAAGCTGCGCTGCTTGTCTTTGCTCCTGTGTGCTCGCGCACTCTCGCCTTTTCCACTTATTTTTATTTTTGATTTATTTTTTCAATTAAAAAAAAAATAAGCATCGAGCTGTGCTGTTTGTGTTTGCTTGAGTGCATTCGCGCGCTCTCGCTTTCTCCACTTTACAATTTTTTTGTTATTATTTATCTATTCCTGAGAGTTTATCTTATTTTTTATTTGTTTATTTAAATGAAGTCGACCAGTTGCCTGCCCTTCCTTCCATTATCCGTCACCGAGACAAACTGAACAAAGTTCTGAGGTCGAACTTGTAAAGATAAGGATTCAGGTCTGTCTGCTGTTTACCTTTGCTCCTGCGCGCACTGCCCTTCTTTCCACATTTATGTGTTTGTTTGTTTGTCTATCTTATCTTTTGGGTTTTTATTTCTAATGAGGTCGACCAGTTGTCTATTTATTATTTTTTTTACTACGCATCAAGCTGCGCTGCTTGTCTTTGCTCCTGTGTGCTCGCGCACTCTCGCCTTTCCCACTTATTTTTATTTTTGATTTATTTTTGATTTATTTTGTCAATTTTTAAAAAAAATACGCATCGTGCTGTGCTGTTTGTGTTTGCTTGAGTGCATTCGCGCGCTCTCGCTTTCTCCACTTTACAATTTTTTTGTTATTATTTATCTATTCCTGAGAGTTTATCTTATTTTTTATTTTTTTATTTAAAAGAAGTCGACCAGTTGCCTGCCCTTCCTTCCATTATCCGTCACCGAGACAAACTGAGCAAAGTTCTGAGGTCGACTTTGTAAAGATAAGGATTCAGGTCTGTCTGCTGTTTACCTTTGATCCTGCGCGCAAAGCCATTCTCTCCACATTTATGTGTTTGTTTGTTTGTCTATCTAATCTTTTGGGTTTTTATTTCTCATGAGGTCGACCAGTTGTCTATTTATTATTTTTTTTACTACGCATCAAGCTGCGCTGCTTGTCTTTGCTCCTGTGTGCTCGCGCACTCTCGCCTTTTCCACTTATTTTTATTTTTGATTTATTTTGTCAATTTAAAAAAAATACGCATCGTGCTGTGCTGTTTGTTTTTGCGTGAGTGCATTCGCGCGCTCTCGCTTTCTCCAATTTACAATTTTTTTGTTATTATTTATCTATTCCTGAGAGTTTATCTTATATTTTATTTGTTTATTTAAATGAAGTCGAACAGTTGCCTGCCCTTCCTTCCATTATCCGTCACCGAGACAAACTGAACAAAGTTCTGAGGTCGACCTTGTAAAGATAAGGATTCAGGTCTGTCTGCTGTTTACCTTTGCTCCTGCGCGCACTGCCCTTCTCTCCACATTTATGTGTTTGTTTGTTTGTCTATCTAATCTTTTGGGTTTTTATTTCTAATGAGGTCGACCAGTTGTCTATTTATTATTTTTTTTACTACGCATCAAGCTGCGATGCTTGTCTTTGCTCCTGTGTGCTCGCGCACTCTCGCCTTTTCCACTTATTTTTATCTTTGATTTATTTTTGATTTATTTTGTCAATTTAAAAAAAAATACGCATCGTGATGTGCTGTTTGTGTTTGCTTGAGTGCATTCGCGCGCTCTCGCTTTCTCCAATTTACAATTTTTTTGTTATTATTTATCTATTCCTGAGAGTTTATCTTATTTTTTATTTGTTTATTTAAATGAAGTCGACCAGTTGCCTGCCCTTCCTTCCATTATCCGTCACGGAGACAAACTGAACAAAGTTCTGAGGTCGACCTTGTAAAGATAAGGATTCAGGTCTGTCTGCTTTTTACCTATGCTCCTGCGCACACTGCCCTTCTCTCCACATTTATGTGTTTGTTTGTTTGTCTATTTAATCTTTTGGGTTTTTATTTCTAATGAGGTCGACCAGTTGTATATTTATTATTTTTTTTACTACGCATCAAGCTGCGCTGCTTGTCTTTGCTCCTGTGTGCTCGCGCACTCTCGCCTTTTCCACTTATTTTTATTTTTGATTTATTTTTTCAATTAAAAAAAAATACGCATCGTGCTGTGCTGTTTGTGTTTGCTTGAGTGCATTCGCGCGCTCTCGCTTTCTCCACTTTACAATTTTTTTGTTATTATTTATCTATTCCTGAGAGTTTATCTTATTTTTTATTTGTTTATTTAAATGAAGTCGACCAGTTGCCTGCCCTTCCTTCCATTATCCGTCACCGAGACAAACTGAACAAAGTTCTGAGGTCGAACTTGTAAAGATAAGGATTCAGGTCTGTCTGCTGTTTACCTTTGCTCCTGCGCGCACTGCCCTTCTTTCCACATTTATGTGTTTGTTTGTTTGTCTATCTTATCTTTTGGGTTTTTATTTCTAATGAGGTCGACCAGTTGTCTATTTATTATTTTTTTTACTACGCATCAAGCTGGCTGCTTGTCTTTGCCCCTGTGTGCTCGCGCACTCTCGCATTTTCCACTTATTTTTATTTTTGATTTATTTTGTCAATTAAAAAACAAATACGCATCGTGCTGTCCTGTTTGTGTTTGCTTGAGTGCATTCGCGCGCTCTCGCTTTCTCCACTTTACAATTTTTTTGTTATTATTTATCTATTTCTGAGAGTTTATCTTATTTTTATTTGTTTATTTAAATGAAGTCGACCAGTTGCCTGCCCTTCCTTCCATTATCCGTCACCGAGACAAACTGAACAAAGTTCTGAGGTCGACCTTGTAAAGATAAGGATTCAGGTCTGTCTGCTGTTTACCTTTGCTCCTGCGCACACTGCCCTTCTCTCCATATTTATGTGTTTGTTTGTTTGTCTATTTAATCTTTTGGGTTTTTATTTCTAATGAGGTCGACCAGTTGTATATTTATTATTTTTTTTACTACGCATCAAGCTGCGCTGCTTGTCTTTGCTCCTGTGTGCTCTCGCACTCTCGCCTTTTCCACTTATTTTTATTTTTGATTTATTTTTTCAATTAAAAAAAAATACGCATCGTGCTGTGCTGTTTGTGTTTGCTTGAGTGCATTCGCGCGCTCTCGCTTTCTCCACTTTACAATTTTTTGTTATTATTTATCTATTCCTGAGAGTTTACCTTATTTTTTATTTGTTTATTTAAATGAAGTCGACCAGTTGCCTGCCCTTCCTTCCATTATCCGTCACCGAGACAAACTGAACAAAGTTCTGAGGTCGACCTTGTAAAGATAAGGATTCAGGTCTGTCTGCTGTTTACCTTTGCTCCTGCACGCACTGCCCTTCTCTCCACATTTATGTGTTTGTTTGTTTGTCTATCTAATCTTTTGGGTTTTTATTTATAATGAGGTCGACCAGTTATCTATTTATTATTTTTTTTACTACGCATCAAGCTGCGCTGCTTGTCTTTGCTCCTTTGTGCTCGCGCACTCTCGCCTTTTCCACTTATTTTTATTTTTGATTTATTTTTGATTTATTTTGTCAATTTAAAAAAAATACGCATCGTGCTGTGCTGTTTGTGTTTGCTTGAGTGCATTCGCGCGCTCTCGCTTTCTCCACTTTACAATTTTTTTGTTATTATTTATCTATTCCTGAGAGTTTATCTTATTTTTTATTTTTTTATTTAAAAGAAGTCGACCAGTTGCCTGCCCTTCCTTCCATTATCCGTCACCGAGACAAACTGAGCAAAGTTCTGAGGTCGACCTTGTAAAGATAAGGATTCAGGTCTGTCTGCTTTTTACCTTTGCTCCTGCGCGCAATGCCATTCTCTCCACATTTATGTGTTTGTTTGTTTGTCTATCTAATATTTTGGGTTTTTATTTCTAATGAGGTCGACCAG
>NW_025957843.1:0-65662 GCF_023159225.1 Perognathus longimembris pacificus
AAATAAAAAATAAGATAAACTCTCAGGAATAGATAAATAATAACAAAAAAATTGTAAAGTGGAGAAAGCGAGAGCGCGTGAATGCACTCAAGCAAACAGAAACAGCACAGCACGATGCGTATTTTTTTTCAAATTGACAAAATAAATCAAAAATAAATCTAAAATAAAAATAAGTGGAAAAGGCGAGAGTGCGCGAGCACACAGGAGCAAAGACAAGCAGCGCAGCTTGATGCGTAGTAAAAAAAATAATAAATAGACAACTGGTCGACCTCATTAGAAATAAAAACCCAAAAGATTAGATAGACAAACAAACAAACACATAAATGTGGAGAGAAGGGCAGTGCGCGCAGGAGCAAAGGTAAACAGCAGACAGACCTGAATCCTTATCTTTACAAGGTCGACCTCAGAACTTTGTTCAGTTTGTCTCGGTGACGGATAATGGAAGGAAGGGCAGGCAACTGGTCGACTTCATTTAAATAAACAAATAAAAAATAAGATAAACTCTCAGGAATAGATAAATAATATCAAAAAAATTGTAAAGTGGAGAAAGCGAGAGCGCGCGAATGCACTCAAGCAAACACAAACAGCACAGCACGATGCGTATTTTTTTTTAAATTGACAAAATGAATCAAAAATAAAAATAAGTGGAAAAGGCGAGAGTGCGCGAGCACACAGGAGCAAAGACAAGCAGCGCAGCTTGATGCGTAGTAAAAAAAATAATAAATAGACAACTGGTCGACCTCATTAGAAATAAAAACCCAAAAGATTAGATAGACAAACAAACAAACACATAAATGTGGAGAGAAGGGCAGTGCGGGCAGGAGCAAAGGTAAACAGCAGACAGACCTGAATCCTTATCTTTACAAGGTCGACCTCAGAACTTTGTTCAGTTTGTCTCGGTGACGGATAATGGAAGGAAGGGCAGGCAACTGGTCGACTTCATTTAAATAAACAAATAAAAAATAAGATAAACTCTCAGGAATAGATAAATCATAACAAAAAAATTGTAAAGTGGAGAAAGCGAGAGCGCGCGAATGCACTCAAGCAAACACAAACAGCACAGCACGATGCGTATTTTTTTTAAATTTACACAATAAATCAAAAATAAATCAAAAATAAAAATATGTGGAAAAGGCGAGAGTGCGCGAGCACACAGGAGCAAAAACAAGCAGCGCAGCTTGATGCGTAGTAAAAAAAATAATGAATAGACAACTGGTCGACCTCATTAGAAATAAAAACCCAAAAGATTAGATAGACAAACAAACAAACACATAAATGTGGAGAGAAGGGCAGTGCGGGCAGGAGCAAAGGTAAACAGCAGACAGACCTGAATCCTTATCTTTACAAGGTCGACCTCAGAACTTTGTTCAGTTTGTCTCGGGGACGGATAATGGAAGGAAGGGCAGGCAACTGGTCGACTTCATTTAAATAAACAAATAAAAAATAAGATAAACTCTCAGGAATAGATAATTAATAACAAAAAAATTGTAAAGTGGAGAAAGCGAGAGCGCGCGAATGCACTCAAGCAAACACAAACAGCACAGCACGATGCGTATTTTTTTTAAATTGACAAAATAAATCAAAAATAAATCAAAAATAAAAATAAGTGGAAAAGGCGAGAGTGCGCGAGCACACAGGAGCAAAGACAAGCAGCGCAGCTTGATGCGTAGTAAAAAAAATAATAATTGACAACTGGTCGACCTCATTAGAAATAAAAACCCAAAAGATTAGATAGACAAACAAACAAACACATAAATGTGGAGAGAAGGGCAGTGCGGGCAGGAGCAAAGGTAAACAGCAGACAGACCTGAATCCTTATCTTTACAAGGTCGACCTCAGAACTTTGTTCAGTTTGTCTCGGTGACGGAAAATGGAAGGAAGGGCAGGCAACTGGTCGACTTCATTTAAATAAACAAATAAAAAATAAGATAAACTCTCAGGAATAGATAAATCATAACAAAAAAATTGTAAAGTGGAGAAAGCGAGAGCGCGCGAATGCACTCAAGCAAACACAAACAGCACAGCACGATGCGTATTTTTTTTAAATTGACAAAATAAATCAAAAATAAATCAAAAATAAAAATAAGTGGAAAAGGCGAGAGTGCGCAAGCACACAGGAGCAAAGACAAGCAGCGCAGCTTGATGCGTAGTAAAAAAAATAATGAATAGACAACTGGTCGACCTCATTAGAAATAAAAACCCAAAAGATTAGATAGACAAACAAACAAACACATAAATGTGGAGAGAAGGGCAGTGGGCAGGAGCAAAAGTAAACAGCAGACAGACCTGAATCCTTATCTTTACAAGGTCGATCTCAGAACTTTGTTCAGTTGTCTCGGTGACGGATAATGGAAGGAAGGGCAGGCAACTGGTCGACTTCATTTAAATAAACGAATAAAAAATAAGATAAACTCTCAGGAATAGACAATAATAACAAAAAAATTGTAAAGTGGAGAAGCGAGAGCGCGCGAATGCACTCAAGCAAACACAAACAGCACAGCACGATGTGTATTTTTTTAAATTGACAAAATAAATCAAAAATAAATCAAAAATAAAAATAAGTGGAAACGGCGAGAGAGCGCAAGCACACAAGAGCAAAGACAAGCAGCGCATCTTGATGCGTAGTAAAAAAAATAATAAATAGACAACTGGTCGACCTCATTAGAAATAAAAACCCAAAAGATTAGATAGACAAACAAACAAACACATAAATGTGGAGAGAAGGGCAGTGCGCAGGAGCAAAGGTAAACAGCAGACAGACCTGAATCCTTATTTTACAAGGTCGACCTCAGAACTTTGTTCAGTTTGTCTCGGTGACGGATAATGGAAGGAAGGGCAGGCAACTGGTCGACTTCATTTAAATAAACAAATAAAAATAAGATAAACTTCAGGAATAGATAAATAATAACAAAAAAATTGTAAAGTGGGGAAAGCGAGAGCGCGTGAATGCACTCAAGCAAACACAAACAGCACAGCACGATGCGTATTTTTTTTAAATTGACAAAATAAATCAAAAATAAATCAAAAATAAAAATAAGTGGAAAAGGCGAGAGTGCGCGAGCACACAGGAGCAAAGACAAGCAGCGCAGCTTGATGCGTAGTAAAAGAAATAATAAATAGAAAACTGGTCGACCTCATTATAAATAACAACCCAAAAGATTAGATAGACAAACAAACAAACACATAAATGTGGAGAGAAGGGCAGTGCGCGCAGGAGCAAAGGTAAACAGCAGACAGACCTGAATCCTTATCTTTACAAGGTCGACCTCAGAACTTTGTTCAGTTTGTCTCGGTGACGGATAATGGAAGGAAGGGCAGGCAACTGGACGACTTCATTTAAATAAACAAATAAAAATAAGATAAACTCTACGGAATAGATAAATCATAACAAAAAAATTGTAAAGTGGAGAAAGCGAGAGCGCGCGAATGCACTCAAGCAAACACAAACAGCACAGCACGATGCGTATTTTTTTTTTAATTGACAAAATAAATCAAAAATAAATCAAAAATAAAAATAAGTGGAAAAGGCGAGAGTGCGCGAGCACACAGTAGCAAAGACAAGCAGCGCAGCTTGATGCGTAGTAAAAAAAAATAATAAATAGACAACTGGTCGACCTCATTAGAAATAAAAACCCAAAAGATTAGATAGACAAGCAAACAAACACATAAATGTGGGAGAAGGGCAGTGCGCGCAAGAGCAATGGTAAACAGCAGACAGACCTGAATCCTTATCTTTACAAGGTCGACCTCAGAAATTGTTCAGTTTGTCTCGGTGATGGATAATGGAAGGAAGGGCAGGCAACTGGTCGACTTCATTTAAATAAACAAATAAAAAATAAGATAAACTCTCAGGAATAGATAAATTATAACAAAAAAATTGTAAAGTGGAGAAAGCGAGAGCGTGCAAATGCACTCAAGCAAACACAAACAGCACAGCACGATGCGTTTTTTTTTTAAATTGACAAAATAAATCAAAAATAAATCAAAAATAAAAATAAGTGGAAAAGGCGAGAGTGCGCGAGCACACAGGAGCAAAGACAAGCAGCGCAGCTTGATGCGTAGTAAAAAAAATAATAAATAGACAACTGGTCGACCTCATTAGAAATAAAACCCAAAAGATTAGATTGACAAACAAACAAACACATAAATGTGGAGAGAAGGGCAGTGCGCGCAGGAGCAAAGGTAAACAGCAGACAGACCTGAATCCTTATCTTTACAAGGTCGACCTCAGAACTTTGTTCAGTTTGTCTCGGTGACGGATAATGGAAGGAAGGGCAGGCAACTGGTCGACTTCATTTAAATAAACAAATAAAAAATAAGATAAACTCTCAGGAATAGATAAATCATAACAAAAAATTGTAAAGTGGAGAAAGCGAGAGCGCGCGAATGCACTCCAGCAAACACAAACAGCACAGCACGATGCGTATTTTTTTTAAAATTGACAAAATAAATCAAAAATAAAAATAAGGGGAAAAGGCGAGAGTGCGCGAGCACACAGGAGCAAAGACAAGCAGCGCAGCTTGATGCGTAGTAAAAAAAATAATAAATAGACAACTGGTCGACCTCATTAGAAATAAAAACCCAAAAGATTAGATAGACAAACAAACAATCACATAAATGTGGAGAGAAGTGCAGTGCGAGCAGGAGCAAAGGTAAACAGTAGACAGACCTGAATCCTTATCTTTACAAGGTCGACCTCAGAATTTTGTTCAGTTTGTCTCGGTGATGGATAATGGAAGGAAGGGCAGGCAACTGGTCGACTTCATTTAAATAAAAAAATAAAAAATAAGATAAACTCTCAGGAATAGATAAATAATAACAAAAAAATTGTAAAGTGGAGAAAGGGAGAGCGCGCGAATGCACTCAAGCAAACACAAACAGCACAGCACGATGCGTATTTTTTTTAAATTGACAAAATAAATCAAAAATAAAAATAAGTGGAAAAGGCGAGAGTGCGCGAGCACACAGGAGCAAAGACAAGCAGCGCAGCTTGATGCGTAGTAAAAAAAAATAATAAATAGACAACTGGTCGATCTCATTAGAAATAAAAACCCAAAAGATTAGATAGACAAACAAACAAACACATAAATGTGGAGAGAAGGGCAGTGCGCGCAGGAGCAAAGGTAAACAGCAGACAGACCTGAATCCTTATCTTTACAAGGTCGACCTCAGAACTTTGTTCAGTTTGTCTCTGTGACGGATAATCGAAGGAAGGCAGGCAACTGGTCGACTTCATTTAAATAAACAATAAAAGATAAGATAAACTCTCAGGAATAGATAAATAATAACAATAAATTGTAAAGTGGAGAATGCGAGAGCGCGCGAATGCACTCAAGCAAACACAAACAGCACAGCACGTGCGTATTTTTTTAAAAAATTGATAAAATAAATGAAAAATAAATGAAAAATAAAAATAAGTGGAAAAGGCGAGAGTGCGCGAGCACACAGGAGCAAAGACAAGCAGCGCAGCTTGATGCGTAGTAAAAAAAATAATAAATAGACAACTGGTCGACCTCATTAGAAATAAAAACCCAAAAGATTAGATAGACAAACAAACAAACACATAAATGTGGAGAGAAGGGCAGTGCGCGCAGGAGCAAAGGTAAACAGCAGACAGACCTGAATCCTTATCTTTACAAGGTCGACCTCAGAACTTTGTTCAGTTTGTCTCGGTGACGGATAATGGAAGGAAGGGCAGGCAACTGGTCGACTTCATTTAAATAAACAAATAAAAAATAAGATAAACTCTCAGGAATAGATAAATAATAACAAAAAAATTGTAAAGTGGAGAAAGCGAGAGCTGCGAATGCACTCAAGCAAACGTAAACAGCACAGCATGATGCGTATTTTTTTTTTAAATTGACAAAATAAATCAAAAATAAAAATAAGGGAAAAGGCGAGAGTGCGCGAGCACACAGGAGCAAAGACAAGCAGCGCAGCTTGATGCGTAGTAAAAAAAATAATAAATAGACAACTGGTCGACCTCATTAGAAATAAAAACCCAAAAGATTAGATAGACAAACAAACAAACACATAAATGTGGAGAGAAGGGCAGTGCGCGCAGGAGCAAAGGTAAACAGCAGACAGACCTGAATCCTTATCTTTACAAGGTCGACCTCAGAATTTTGTTCAGTTTGTCTCAGTGACGGATAATGGAAGGAAGGGCAGGCAACTGGTCGACTTCATTTAAATAAACAAATAAAAAATAAGATAAACTCTCAGGAATAGATAAATAATAACAAAAAAATTGTAAAGTGGAGAAAGCGAGAGCGCGCGAATGCACTCAAGCAAACACAAACAGCACAGCACGATGCGTATTTTTTTTAAATTGACAAAATAAATCAAAATAAATCAAAAATAAAAATAAGTGGAAAAGGCGAGAGTGCGCGAGCACACAGGAGCAAAGACAAGCAGCGCAGCTTGATGCGTAGTAAAAAAAATAATAAATAGACAACTGGTCGATCTCATTAGAAATAAAAACCCAAAAGATTAGATAGACAAACAAACAAACACATAAATGAGGAGAGAAGGGCAGTGCGCGCAGGAGCAAAGGTAAACAGCAGACAGACCTGATTCCTTATCTTTACAAGGTCGACCTCAGAACTTTGTTCAGTTTGTCTCGGTGACGGATAATGGAAGGAAGGGCAGGCAACTGGTCGACTTCATTTAAATAAACAAATAAAAAATAAGATAAACTCTCAGGAATAGATAAATAATAACAAAAAAATTGTAAACTGGAGAAAGCGAGAGCGCGCGAATGCACTCAAGCAAACACAAACAGCACAGCACGATGCGTATTTTTTTTAAATTGACAAAATAAATCAAAATAAAAATAAGTGGAAAAGGCGAGAGTGCGCGAGCACACAGGAGCAAAGACAAGCAGCGCAGCTTGATGCGTAGTAAAAAAAATAATAAATAGACAACTGGTCGACCTCATTAGAAATAAAAACCCAAAAGATTAGATAGACAAACAAACAAACACATAAATGTGGAGAGAAGGGCAGTGGGCGCAGGAGCAAAGGTAAACAGCAGACAGACCTGAATCCTTATCTTTACAAGGTCGACCTCAGAACTTTCTTCAGTTTCTCTCGGTGACGGATAATGGAAGGAAGGTCAGGCAACTGGTCGATTTCATTTAAATAAACAAATAAAAAATTAGATAAACTTCAGGAATAGATAAATAATAACAAAAAAATTGTAAAGTGGAGAAAGCGAGAGCGCGTGAATGCACTCAAGCAAACAGAAACAGCACAGCACGATGCGTATTTTTTTTAAATTGACAAAATAAATCAAAAATAAATCTAAAATAAAAATAAGTGGAAAAGGCGAGAGTGCGCGAGCACACAGGAGCAAAGACAAGCAGCGCAGCTTGATGCGTAGTAAAAAAAATAATAAATAGACAACTGGTCGACCTCATTAGAAATAAAAACCCAAAAGATTAGATAGACAAACAAACAAACACATAAATGTGGAGAGAAGGGCAGTGCGCGCAGGAGCAAAGGTAAACAGCAGACAGACCTGAATCCTTATCTTTACAAGGTCGACCTCAGAACTTTGTTCAGTTTGTCTCGGTGACGGATAATGGAAGGAAGGGCAGGCAACTGGTCGACTTCATTTAAATAAACAAATAAAAAATAAGATAAACTCTCAGGAATAGATAAATAATAACAAAAAAATTGTAAAGTGGAGAAAGCGAGAGCGCGCGAATGCACTCAAGCAAACACAAACAGCACAGCACGATGCGTATTTTTTTTAAATTGACAAAATAAATCAAAATAAAAATAAGTGGAAAAGGCGAGAGTGCGCGAGCACACAGGAGCAAAGACAAGCAGCGCAGCTTGATGCGTAGTAAAAAAAATAATAAATAGACAACTGGTCGACCTCATTAGAAATAAAAACCCAAAAGATTAGATAGACAAACAAACAAACACATAAATGTGGAGAGAAGGGCAGTGGGCGCAGGAGCAAAGGCAAACAGCAGACAGACCTGAATCCTTATCTTTACAAGGTCGACCTCAGAACTTTGTTCAGTTTGTCTCGGTGACGGATAATGGAAGGAAGGGCAGGCAACTGGTCGACTTCATTTAAATAAACAAATAAAAAATAAGATAAACTCTCAGGAATAGATAAATCATAACAAAAAAATTGTAAAGTGGAGAAAGCGAGAGCGCGCGAATGCACTCAAGCAAACACAAACAGCACAGCACGATGCGTATTTTTTTTAAATTGACAAAATAAATAAAAAATAAATCTAAAATAAAAATAAGTGGAAAAGGAGAGAGTGCGCGAGCACACAGGAGCAAAGACAAGCAGCGCATCTTGATGCGTAGTAAAAAAATAATAAATAGACAACTGGTCGACCTCATTAGAAATAAAAACCCAAAAGATTAGATAGACAAACAAACAAACACATAAATGTGGAGAGAAGGGCAGTGCGCGCAGGAGCAAAGGTAAACAGCAGACAGACCTGAATCCTTATTTTACAAGGTCGACCTCAGAACTTTGTTCAGTTTCTCTCGGTGACGGATAATGGAAGGAAGGGCAGGCAACTGGTCGACTTCATTTAAATAAACAAATAAAAAATAAGATAAACTCTCAGGAATAGATAAATAATAACAAAAAAATTGTAAAGTGGAGAAAGCGAGAGCGGCGTGAATGCACTCAAGCAAACACAAACAGCACAGCACGATGCGTATTTTTTTAAATTGACAAAATAAATCAAAAATAAATCAAAAATAAAAATAAGTGGAAAAGGCGAGAGTGCGCGAGCACACAGGAGCAAAGACAAGCAGCGCAGCTTGATGCGTAGTAAAAGAAATAATAATAGAAAACTGGTCGACCTCATTAGAAATAAAAACCCAAAAGATTAGATAGACAAACAAACAAACACATAAATGTGGAGAGAAAGGCAGTGCGCCGCAGGAGCAAAGGTAAACAGCAGACAGACCTGAATCCTTATCTTTACAAGGTCGACCTCAGAACTTTGTTCAGTTTCTCTAGGTGACGGATAATGCAAGGAAGGGCAGGCAACTGGTCGACTTCATTTAAATAACAAATAAAAAATAAGATAAACTCTCAGGAATAGATAAATAATAACAAAAAATTGTAAAGTGGAGAAAGCGAGAGCGCGCGAAAGCACTCAAGCAAACACAAACAGCACAGCACGGTGTGTATTTTTTTTAAATTGACAAAATAAATCAAAATAAATCAAAAATAAAAATAGTGGAAAAGGCGAGAGTGGGCGAGCACACAGGAGCAAAGACAAGCAGCGCAGCTTGATGCGTAGTAAAAAAAATAATAAATAGACAACTGGTCGACCTCATTAGAAATAAAAAACCCAAAAGATAGATAGACAAAAAACAAACACATAAATGTGGAGAGAAGGGCAGTTCGGGCAGGAGCAAAGGTAAACAGCAGAGAGACCTGAATCCTTATCTTTACAAGGTCGACCTCAGAACTTTGTTCAGTTTGTCTCGGTGACGGATAATGGAAGGAAGGGCAGGCAACTGGTCGTCTTCATTTAAATAAACAAATAAAAAATAAGATAAACTCTCAGGAATAGATAAATAATAACAAAAACATTGTAAAGTGGAGAAAGCGAGAGCGCGCGAATGCACTCAAGCAAACACAAACAGCACAGCACGATGTGTATTTTTTTTAAAATTAACAAAATAAATCAAAAAAAATCAAAAATAAAAATAAGTGGAAAAGGCGAGAGTGCGCGAGCACACAGGAGCAAAGACAAGCAGCGCAGCTTGATGCGTAGTAAAAAAAATAATAAATAGACAACTGGTCGACCTCATTAGAAATAAAAACCCAAAAGATTAGATAGACAAACAAACACAAAAATGTGGAGAGAAGGGCAGTGCGCGCAGGAGCAAAGGTAAACAGCAGACAGACCTGAATCCTTATCTTTACAAGGTCGACCTCAGAACTTTGTTCAGTTTGTCTCGGTGACGGATAATGGAAGGAAGGGCAGGCAACTGGTCGACTTCATTTAAATAAACAAATAAAAAATAAGATAAACTCTCAGGAATAGATAAATCATAACAAAAAAATTGTAAAGTGGAGAAAGCGAGAGCGCGCGAATGCACTCAAGCAAACACAAACAGCACAGCACGATGCGTATTTTTTTTTTAAATTGACAAAATAAATCAAAAATAAATCAAAAATAAAAATAAGTGGAAAAGGCGAGAGTGCGCGAGCACACAGTAGCAAAGACAAGCAGCGCAGCTTGATGCGTAGTAAAAAAAAATAATAAATAGACAACTGGTCGACCTCATTAGAAATAAAAACCCAAAAGATTAGATAGACAAGCAAACAAACACATAAATGTGGGAGAAGGGCAGTGCGCGCAAGAGCAATGGTAAACAGCAGACAGACCTGAATCCTTATCTTTACAAGGTCGACCTCAGAAATTGTTCAGTTTGTCTCGGTGATGGATAATGGAAGGAAGGGCAGGCAACTGGTCGACTTCATTTAAATAAACAAATAAAAAATAAGATAAACTCTCAGGAATAGATAAATTATAACAAAAAAATTGTAAAGTGGAGAAAGCGAGAGCGTGCAAATGCACTCAAGCAAACACAAACAGCACAGCACGATGCGTTTTTTTTTTTAAATTGACAAAATAAATCAAAAATAAATCAAAAATAAAAATAAGTGGAAAAGGCGAGAGTGCGCGAGCACACAGGAGCAAAGACAAGCAGCGCAGCTTGATGCGTAGTAAAAAAAATAATAAATAGACAACTGGTCGACCTCATTAGAAATAAAACCCAAAAGATTAGATTGACAAACAAACAAACACATAAATGTGGAGAGAAGGGCAGTGCGCGCAGGAGCAAAGGTAAACAGCAGACAGACCTGAATCCTTATCTTTACAAGGTCGACCTCAGAACTTTGTTCAGTTTGTCTCGGTGACGGATAATGGAAGGAAGGGCAGGCAACTGGTCGACTTCATTTAAATAAACAAATAAAAAATAAGATAAACTCTCAGGAATAGATAAATCATAACAAAAAATTGTAAAGTGGAGAAAGCGAGAGCGCGCGAATGCACTCCAGCAAACACAAACAGCACAGCACGATGCGTATTTTTTTTAAAATTGACAAAATTAATCAAAAATAAAAATAAGGGGAAAAGGCGAGAGTGCGCGAGCACACAGGAGCAAAGACAAGCAGCGCAGCTTGATGCGTAGTAAAAAAAATAATAAATAGACAACTGGTCGACCTCATTAGAAATAAAAACCCAAAAGATTAGATAGACAAACAAACAAACACATAAATGTGGAGAGAAGGGCAGTGCGCGCAGGAGCAAAGGTAAACAGCAGACAGACCTGAATCCTTATCTTTACAAGGTCGACCTCAGAACTTTGTTCAGTTTGTCTCTGTGACGGATAATCGAAGGAAGGGCAGGCAACTGGTCGACTTCATTTAAATAAACAAATAAAAGATAAGATAAACTCTCAGGAATAGATAAATAATAACAATAAATTGTAAAGTGGAGAATGCGAGAGCGCGCGAATGCACTCAAGCAAACACAAACAGCACAGCACGTGCGTATTTTTTTAAAAAATTGATAAAATAAATGAAAAATAAATGAAAAATAAAAATAAGTGGAAAAGGCGAGAGTGCGCGAGCACACAGGAGCAAAGACAAGCAGCGCAGCTTGATGCGTAGTAAAAAAAATAATAAATAGACAACTGGTCGACCTCATTAGAAATAAATACCCAAAAGATTAGATAGACAAACAAACAAACACATAAATGTGGAGAGAAGTGCAGTGCGCGCAGGAGCAAAGGTAAACAGCAGACAGACCTGAATCCATATCTTTACAAGGTCGACCTCAGAACTTTGTTCAGTTCGTCTCGGTGACGGATAATGGAAGGAAGGGAAGGCAACTGATCGACTTCATTTAAATAAACAAATAAAAAATAAGATAAACTCTCAGGAATAGATAAATAATAACAAAAAATTGTAAAGTGGAGAAAGCGAGAGCGCGCGAATGCACTCAAGCAAACACAAACAGCACAGCACGATGCGTATTTTTTTTAAAAAATTGACAAAATAAATCAAAAATAAATCAAAAATAAAAATAAGTGGATAAGGCGAGAGTGCGCGAGCACACAGGAGCAAAGACAAGCAGCGCAGCTTGATGCGTAGTAAAAAAAATAATAAATAGACAACTGGTCGACCTCATTAGAAATAAAAACCCAAAAGATTAGATAGACAAACAAACAAACACATAAATGTGGAGAGAAGGGCAGTGCGCGCAGGAGCAAAGGTAAACAGCAGACAGACCTGAATCCTTATCTTTACAAGGTCGACCTCAGAACTTTGTTCAGTTTGTCTCGGTGACGGATAATGGAAGGAAGGGCAGGCAACTGGTCGACTTCATTTAAATAAACAAATAAAAAATAAGATAAACTCTCAGGAATAGATAAATAATAACAAAAAAATTGTAAAGTGGAGAAAGCGAGAGCGCGCGAATGCACTCAAGCAAACGTAAACAGCACAGCACGATGCGTATTTTTTTTTAAATTGACAAAATAAATCAAAAATAAAAATAAGGGGAAAAGGCGAGAGTGCGCGAGCACACAGGAGCAAAGACAAGCAGCGCAGCTTGATGCGTAGTAAAAAAAATAATAAATAGACAACTGGTCGACCTCATTAGAAATAAAAACCCAAAAGATTAGATAGACAAACAAACAAACACATAAATGTGGAGAGAAGGGCAGTGCGCGCAGGAGCAAAGGTAAACAGCAGACAGACCTGAATCCTTATCTTTACAAGGTCGACCTCAGAATTTTGTTCAGTTTGTCTCAGTGACGGATAATGGAAGGAAGGGCAGGCAACTGGTCGACTTCATTTAAATAAACAAATAAAAAATAAGATAAACTCTCAGGAATAGATAAATAATAACAAAAAAATTGTAAAGTGGAGAAAGCGAGAGCGCGCGAATGCACTCAAGCAAACACAAACAGCACAGCACGATGCGTATTTTTTTTAAATTGACAAAATAAATCAAAAATAAATCAAAAATAAAAATAAGTGGAAAAGGCGAGAGTGCGCGAGCACACAGGAGCAAAGACAAGCAGCGCAGCTTGATGCGTAGTAAAAAAAATAATAAATAGACAACTGGTCGATCTCATTAGAAATAAAAACCCAAAAGATTAGATAGACAAACAAACAAACACATAAATGAGGAGAGAAGGGCAGTGCGCGCAGGAGCAAAGGTAAACAGCAGACAGACCTGATTCCTTATCTTTACAAGGTCGACCTCAGAACTTTGTTCAGTTTGTCTCGGTGACGGATAATGGAAGGAAGGGCAGGCAACTGGTCGACTTCATTTAAATAAACAAATAAAAAATAAGATAAACTCTCAGGAATAGATAAATAATAACAAAAAAATTGTAAACTGGAGAAAGCGAGAGCGCGCGAATGCACTCAAGCAAACACAAACAGCACAACACGATGCGTATTTTTTTTAAATTGACAAAATAAATCAAAAATAAAAATAAGTGGAAAAGGCGAGAGTGCGCGAGCACACAGGAGCAAAGACAAGCAGCGCAGCTTGATGCGTAGTAAAAAAAATAATAAATAGACAACTGGTCGACCTCATTAGAAATAAAAACCCAAAAGATTAGATAGACAAACAAACAAACACATAAATGTGGAGAGAAGGGCAGTGGGCGCAGGAGCAAATGTAAACAGCAGACAGACCTGAATCCTTATCTTTACAAGGTCGACCTCAGAACTTTCTTCAGTTTCTCTCGGTGACGGATAATGGAAGGAAGGTCAGGCAACTGGTCGATTTCATTTAAATAAACAAATAAAAAATTAGATAAACTTCAGGAATAGATAAATAATAACAAAAAAATTGTAAAGTGGAGAAAGCGAGAGCGCGCGAATGCACTCAAGCAAACAGAAACAGCACAGCACGATGCGTATTTTTTTTTAAATTGACAAAATAAATCAAAAATAAATCTAAAATAAAAATAAGTGGAAAAGGCGAGAGTGCGCGAGCACACAGGAGAAAAGACAAGCAGCGCAGCTTGATGCGTAGTAAAAAAAATAATAAATAGACAACTGGTCGACCTCATTAGAAATAAAAACCCAAAAGATTAGATAGACAAACAAACAAACACATAAATGTGGAGAGAAGGGCAGTGCGCGCAGGAGCAAAGGTAAACAGCAGACAGACCTGAATCCTTATCTTTACAAGGTCGACCTCAGAACTTTGTTCAGTTTGTCTCGGTGACGGATAATGGAAGGAAGGGCAGGCAACTGGTCGACTTCATTTAAATAAACAAATAAAAAATAAGATAAACTCTCAGGAATAGATAAATAATAACAAAAAAATTGTAAAGTGGAGAAAGCGAGAGCGCGCGAATGCACTCAAGCAAACACAAACAGCACAGCACGATGCGTATTTTTTTTAAATTGACAAAATAAATCAAAAATAAAAATAAGTGGAAAAGGCGAGAGTGCGCGAGCACACAGGAGCAAAGACAAGCAGCGCAGCTTGATGCGTAGTAAAAAAAATAATAAATAGACAACTGGTCGACCTCATTAGAAATAAAAACCCAAAAGATTAGATAGACAAACAAACAAACACATAAATGTGGAGAGAAGGGCAGTGGGCGCAGGAGCAAAGGCAAACAGCAGACAGACCTGAATCCTTATCTTTACAAGGTCGACCTCAGAACTTTGTTCAGTTTGTCTCGGTGACGGATAATGGAAGGAAGGGCAGGCAACTGGTCGACTTCATTTAAATAAACAAATAAAAAATAAGATAAACTCTCAGGAATAGATAAATCATAACAAAAAAATTGTAAAGTGGAGAAAGCGAGAGCGCGCGAATGCACTCAAGCAAACACAAACAGCACAGCACGATGCGTATTTTTTTTAAATTGACAAAATAAATAAAAAATAAATCTAAAATAAAAATAAGTGGAAAAGGAGAGAGTGCGCGAGCACACAGGAGCAAAGACAAGCAGCGCATCTTGATGCGTAGTAAAAAAAATAATAAATAGACAACTGGTCGACCTCATTAAAAATAAAAACCCAAAAGATTAGATAGACAAACAAACAAACACATAAATGTGGAGAGAAGGGCAGTGCGCGCAGGAGCAAAGGTAAACAGCAGACAGACCTGAATCCTTATTTTACAAGGTCGACCTCAGAACTTTGTTCAGTTTCTCTCGGTGACGGATAATGGAAGGAAGGGCAGGCAACTGGTCGACTTCATTTAAATAAACAAATAAAAAATAAGATAAACTCTCAGGAATAGATAAATAATAACAAAAAAATTGTAAAGTGGAGAAAGCGAGAGCGCGTGAATGCACTCAAGCAAACACAAACAGCACAGCACGATGCGTATTTTTTTAAATTGACAAAATAAATCAAAAATAAATCAAAAATAAAAATAAGTGGAAAAGGCGAGAGTGCGCGAGCACACAGGAGCAAAGACAAGCAGCGCAGCTTGATGCGTAGTAAAAGAAATAATAAATAGAAAACTGGTCGACCTCATTAGAAATAAAAACCCAAAAGATTAGATAGACAAACAAACAAACACATAAATTTGGAGAGAAGGGCAGTGCGCGCAGGAGCAAAGGTAAACAGCAGACAGACCTGAATCCTTATCTTTACAAGGTCGACCTCAGAACTTTGTTCAGTTTGTCTAGGTGACGGATAATGCAAGGAAGGGCAGGCAACTGGTCGACTTCATTTAAATAAACAAATAAAAAATAAGATAAACTCTCAGGAATAGATAAATAATAACAAAAAAATTGTAAAGTGGAGAAAGCGAGAGCGCGCGAAAGCACTCAAGCAAACACAAACAGCACAGCACGGTGTGTATTTTTTTTAAATTGACAAAATAAATCAAAAATAAATCAAAAATAAAAATAAGTGGAAAAGGCGAGAGTGGGCGAGCACACAGGAGCAAAGACAAGCAGCGCAGCTTGATGCGTAGTAAAAAAAATAATAAATAGACAACTGGTCGACCTCATTAGAAATAAAAACCCAAAAGATTAGATAGACAAACAAACAAACACATAAATGTGGAGAGAAGGGCAGTTCGGGCAGGAGCAAAGGTAAACAGCAGAGAGACCTGAATCCTTATCTTTACAAGGTCGACCTCAGAACTTTGTTCAGTTTGTCTCGGTGACGGATAATGGAAGGAAGGGCAGGCAACTGGTCGTCTTCATTTAAATAAACAAATAAAAAATAAGATAAACTCTCAGGAATAGATAAATAATAACAAAAACATTGTAAAGTGGAGAAAGCGAGAGCGCGCGAATGCACTCAAGCAAACACAAACAGCACAGCACGATGTGTATTTTTTTTAAAATTAACAAAATAAATCAAAAAAAATCAAAAATAAAAATAAGTGGAAAAGGCGAGAGTGCGCGAGCACACAGGAGCAAAGACAAGCAGCGCAGCTTGATGCGTAGTAAAAAAAATAATAAATAGACAACTGGTCGACCTCATTAGAAATAAAAACCCAAAAGATTAGATAGACAAACAAACACAAATATGTGGAGAGAAGGGCAGTGCGCGCAGGAGCAAAGGTAAACAGCAGACAGACCTGAATCCTTATCTTTACAAGGTCGACCTCAGAACTTTGTTCAGTTTGTATCGGTGACGGATAATGGAAGGAAGGGCAGGCAACTGGTCGACTTCATTTAAATAAACAAATAAAAAATAAGATAAACTCTCAGGAATAGATAAATCATAACAAAAAAATTGTAAAGTGGAGAAAGCGAGAGCACGCGAATGCACTCAAGCAAACACAAACAGCACAGCACGATGCGTATTTTTTTTTAAAATTGACAAAATTAATCAAAAATAAATCAAAAATAAATATAAGTGGAAAAGGCGAGAGTGCGCGAGCACACAGGAGCAAATACAAGCAGCGCAGCTTGATGCGTAGTAAAAAAAATAATGAATAGACAACTGGTCGACCTCATTAGAAATAAAAACCCAAAAGATTAGATAGACAAACAAACACATAAATGTGGAGAGAAGGGCAGTGCGCGCAGGAGCAAAGGTAAACAGCAGACAGACCTGAATCCTTATCTTTACAAGGTCGACCTCAGAACTTTGTTCAGTTTGTCTCGGTGACGGATAATGGAAGGAAGGGCAGGCAACTGGACGACTTCATTTAAATAAACAAATAAAAAATAAGATAAACTCTCAGGAATAGATAAATAATAACAAAAAAATTGTAAAGTGGAGAAAGCGAGAGCGCGCGAATGCACTCAAGCAAACCCAAACAGCACAGCACGATGCGTATTTTTTTTTAAATTGACAAAATCAATCAAAAATAAAAATAAGTGGAAAAGGCGAGAGTGCGCGAGCACACAGGAGCAAAGACAAGCAGCAAAGCTTGATGCGTAGTAAAAAAAATAATAAATAGACAACTGGTCGACCTCATTAGAAATAAAAACCCAAAAGATTAGATAGACAAACAAACAAACACATAAATGTGGAGAAAAGGGCAGTGCGCGCAGGAGCAATGGTAAACAGCAGACAGACCTGAATCCTTATCTTTACAAGGTCGACCTCAGAACTTTGTTCATTATGTCTCGGTGACGGATAATGGAAGGAAGGACAGGCAACTGGTCGACTTCATTTAAATAAACAAATAAAAAATAAGATAAACTCTCAGGAATAGATAAATAATAACAAAAAATTGTAAAGTGGAGAAAGCGAGAGCGCGCGAATGCACTCAAGCAAACACAAACAGCACAGCACGATGCGTATTTTTTTTTAAAATTAACAAAATAAATCAAAAATACATCAAAAATAAAAATAAGTGGAAAAGGCGAGAGTGCGCGAGCACACAGGAGCAAAGACAAGCAGCGCAGCTTGATGCGTAGTAAAAAAAATAATAAATAGACAACTGGTCGACCTCATTAGAAATTAAAACCCAAAAGATTAGATAGACAAACAAACAAACACATAAATGTGGAGAGAAGGGCAGTGCGCGCAGGAGCAAAGGTAAACAGCAGACAGACCTGAATCCTTATCTTTACAAGGTCGACCTCAGAACGTTGTTCAGTTTGTCTCGGTGACGGATAATGGAAGGAAGGGCAGGAAACTGGTCGACTTCATTTAAATAAACAAATAAAAAATAAGATAAACTCTCAGGAATAGATAAATAATAACAAAAATTATAAAGTGGAGAAAGCGAGAGCGCGCGAATACACTCAAGCAAACACAAACAGCACAGCACGATGCGTATTTTTTTTAAATTGACAAAATAAATCAAAAATAAAAATAAGTGGAAAAGGCGAGAGTGCGCGAGCACACAGGAGCAAAGACAAGCAGCAACGCTTGATGCGTAGTAAAAAAAATAATAAATAGACAACTGGTCGACCTCATTAGAAATAAAAACCCAAAAGATTAGATAGACAAACAAACAAACACATAAATGTGGAGAGAAGGGCAGTGCGCGCAGGAGCAAAGGTAAACAGCAGACAGCCTGAATCCTTATCTTTACAAGGTCGACCTCAGAACTTTGTTCAGTTTGTCTCGGGGACGGATAATGGAAGGATGGGCAGGCAACTGGTCGACTTCATTTAAATAAACAAATAAAAAATAAGATAAACTCTCAGGAATAGATAAATAATAACAAAATAATTGTAAAGTGGAGAAAGCGAGAGCGCGCAAATGCACTCAAGCAAACACAAACAGCACAGCACGATGCGTATTTTTTTTTAAAATTGACAAAATAAATCAAAAATTGATCAAAAATAAAAATAAGTGGAAAACGCGAGAGTGCGTGAGCACACAGAAGCAAAGACAACAGCGCAGCTTGATGCGTAGTAAAAAAAATAATAAATAGACAACTGGTCGACCTCATTAGACATAAAAACCCAAAAGATTAGATAGACAAACAAACAAACACATAAATGTGGAGAGAAGGGCAGTGCGCGCAGGAGCAACGGTAAACAGCAGACAGACCTGAATCCTTATCTTTACAAGGCCGACCTCAGAACTTTGTTCAGTTTGTCTCGGTGACGGATAATGGAAGGAAGGGCAGGCAACTTGTGGACTTCATTTAAATAAACAAATAAAAAATAAGATAAACTCTCAGGAATAGATAAATAATAACAAAAAAATTTAAAGTGGACAAAGCGAGAGCGCGCGAATGCACTCAAGCAAACACAAACAACAGAGCACGATGCGTTTTTTTTTAAATTGACAAAATAAATCAAAAATAAATCAAAAATAAAAATAAGTGGAAAAGGCGAGAGTGCGCGAGCACACAGGAGCAAAGACAAGCAGCGCAGGTTGATGCGTAGTAAAAAAAATAATAAATAGACAACTGGTCGACCTCATTAGAAATAAAAACCCAAAAGATTAGATAGACAAACAAACAAACACATAAATCTGGAGAGAAGGGCAGTGCGCGCAGGAGCAAAGGTAAACAGCAGACAGACCTGAATACTTATCTTTACAAGGTCGACCTCAGAACGTTGTTCAGTTTGTCTCGGTGACGGATAATGGAAGGAAGGGCAGGCAACTGGTCGACTTCATTTAAATAAACAAATAAAAAATAAGATAAACTCTCAGGAATAGATAAATAATAACAAAAAAATTGTAAAGTGGAGAAAGCGAGAGCGCGCGAATGCACTCAAGCAAACACAAACAGCACAGCACGATGCGTATTTTTTTTTAAAATTCACAAAATAAATCAAAAATAAAAATAAGTGGAAAATGAAAGAGTGCGCGAGCACACAGGAGCAAAGACAAGCAGCACAGCTTGATGCGTAGTAAAAAAAATAATAAATAGACAACTGGTCGACCTCATTAGATAAAAACCCAAAAGATTAGATAGACAAACAAACAAACACATAAATGTGGAGAGAAGGGCAGTGCGCGCAGGAGCAAACGTAAACAGCAGACAGACCTGAATCCTTATCTTTACAAGGTCGACCTCAGAACTTTGTTCAGTTTGTCTCGGTGACGGATAATGGAAGGAAGGGCAGGCAACTGGTCGACTTCATTTAAATAAACAAATAAAAAATAAGATAAACTCTCAGGAATAGATAAATAATAACAAAAAAATTGTAAAGTGGAGAAAGCGAGAGCGCGCGAATGCACTCAAGCAAACACAAACAGCACAGCACGATGCGTATGTTTTTTTTAAATTGACAAAATAAATAAAAAATAAATCAAAAATAAAAATAAGTGGAAAAGGCGAGAGTGCGCGAGCACACAGGAGCAAAGACAAGCAGCGCAGGTTGATGCGTAGTAAAAAAAATAATAAATAGACAACTGGTCGACCTCATTAGAAATAAAAACCCAAAAGATTAGATAGACAAACAAACAAACACATAAATCTGGAGAGAAGGGCAGTGCGCGCAGGAGCAAAGGTAAACAGCACACAGACCTGAATCCTTATCTTTACAAGGTCGACCTCAGAACATTGTTCAGTTTGTCTCGGTGACGGATAATGGAAGGAAGGGCAGGCAACTGGTCGACTTCATTTAAATAAACAAATAAAAAATAAGATAAACTCTCAGGAATAGATAAATAATAACAAAAAAATTGTAAAGTGGAGAAAGCGAGAGCGCGCGAATGCACTCAAGCAAACACAAACAGCACAGCACGATGCTAATTTTTTTTTAAAATTCACAAAATAAATCAAAAATAAAAATAAGTGGAAAATGAAAGAGTGCGCGAGCACACATGAGCAAAGACAAGCAGCACAGCTTGATGCGTAGTAAAAAAAATAATAAATAGACAACTGGTCGACCTCATTAGAAATAAAAACCCAAAAGATTAGATAGACAAACAAACAAACACATAAATGTGGAGAGAAGGGCAGTGCACGCAGGAGCAAACGTAAACAGCAGACAGACCTGAATCCTTATCTTTACAAGGTCGACCTCAGAACTTTGTTCAGTTTGTCTCGGTGACGGATAATGGAAGGAAGGGCAGGCAACTGGTCGACTTCATTTAAATAAACAAATAAAAAATAAGATAAACTCTCAGGAATAGATAAATAATAACAAAAAAATTGTAAAGTGGAGAAAGCGAGAGCGCGCGAATGCACTCAAGCAAACACAAACAACACAGCACGATGCGTATGTTTTTTTTTAAATTGACAAAATAAATCAAAAATAAATCAAAAATAAAAATAAGTGGAAAAGGCGAGAGTGCGCGAGCACACAGGAGCAAAGACAAGCAGCGCAGGTTGATGCGTAGTAAAAAAAATAATAAATAGACAACTGGTCGACCTCATTAGAAATAAAAACCCAAAAGATTAGATAGACAAACAAACAAACACATAAATGTTGAGAGAAGGGCAGTGCGCGCAGGAGCAAAGGTAAACAGCAGACAGACCTGAATACTTATCTTTACAAGGTCGACCTCAGATCTTTGTTCAGTTTGTCTCGGTGACGGATAATGGAAGGAAGGGCAGGCAACTGGTCGACTTCATTTAAATAAACAAATAAAAAATAAGATAAACTCTCAGGAATAGATAAATAATAACAAAAAAATTGTAAAGTGGAGAAAGCAAGAGCGCGCGAATGCACTCAAGCAAACACAAACAGCACAGCACGATGCGTATTTTTTTTTAAATTGACAAAATAAATAAAACATAAATCAAAAATAAAAAAAAGTGGAAAAGGCGAGTGTGCGCGAGCACACAGGAGCAAAGACAAGCAGCGCAGGTTGATGCGTAGTAAAAAAAATAATAAATAGACAACTGGTCGACCTCATTAGAAATAAAAACCCAAAAGATTAGATAGACAAACAAACAAACACATAAATGTGGAGAGAAGGTCAGTGCGCGCAGGAGCAAAGGTAAACAGCAGACAGACCTGAATCCTTATCTTTACAAGGTCGACCTCAGAACTTTGTTCAGTTTGTCTCGGGGACGGATAATGGAAGGAAGGGCAGGCAACTGGTCGACTTCATTTAAATAAACAAATAAAAAATAAGATAAACTCTCAGGAATAGATAAATAATAACAAAAAAATTGTAAAGTGGAGAAAGCGAGAGCGAGCGAATGCACTCAAGCAAACACAAACAGCACAGCACGATGCGTATTTTTTTTAAAATTGACAAAATAAATCAAAAATAAAAATAAGTGGAAAAGGCGAGAGTGCGCGAGCACACAGGAGCAAAGACAAGCAGCGCAGCTTGATGCGTAGTAAAAAAAATAATAAATAGACAACTGGTCGACCTCATTAGAAATAAAAACCCAAAAGATTAGATAGACAAACAAACAAACACATAAATGTGGAGAGAAGGGCAGTGCGCGCAGGAGCAAAAGTAAACAGCAGACAGACCTGAATCCTGATCTTTACAAGGTCGACCTCAGAACGTTGTTCAGTTTGTCTCGGGGACGGATAATGGAAGGAAGGGCAGGCAACTGGTCGACTTCATTTAAATAAACAAATAAAAAATAAGATAAACTCTCAGGAATAGATAAATAATAACAAAAAAATTGTAAAGTGGAGAAAGCTAGAGCGCGCGAATGCACTCAAGCAAACACAAACAGCACAGCACGATGCGTATTTTTTTATTAAATTGACAAAATAAATCAAAAATAAATCAAAAATAAAAATAAGTGGAAAAGGCGAGAGTGCGCGAGCACACAGGAGCAAAGACAAGCAGCGCAGCTTGATGCATAGTAAAAAAAATAATAAATAGACAACTGGTCGACCTCATTAGAAATAAAAACCCAAAAGATTAGATAGACAAACAAACAAACACATAAATGTGGAGAGAAGGGCAGTGCGCGCAGGAGCAAAGGTAAACAGCAGACAGACCTGAATCCTTATCTTTACAAGGTCGACCTCAGAACTTTGTTCAGTTTGTCTCGGTGACGGATAATGGAAGGAAGGGCAGGCAACTGGTCGACTTCATTTAAATAAACAAACAAAAAATAAGATAAACTCTCAGGAATAGATAAATAATAACAAAAAATTGTAAAGTGGAGAAAGCGAGAGCGCGCGAATGCACTCAAGCAAACACAAACAGCACAGCACGATGCGTATTTTTTTTTAAATTTAACAAAATAAATCAAAAATAAATCAAAAATAAAAATAAGTGGAAAAGGCGAGAGTGCGCGAGCACACAGGAGCAAAAACAAGCAGCGCAGCTTGATGCGTAGTAAAAAAAATAATAAATAGACAACTGGTCGACCTCATTAGAAATAAAAACCCAAAAGATTAGATAGACAAACAAACAAACACATAAATGTGGAGAGAAGGGCAGTGCGCGCAGGAGCAAAGGTAAACAGCAGACAGACCTGAATCCTTATCTTTACAAGGTCGACCTCAGAACTTTGTTCAGTTTGTCTCCGGGACGGATAATGGAAGGAAGGGTAGGCAACTAGTCGACTTCATTTAAATAAACAAATAAAAAATAAGATAAACTCTCAGGAATAGATAAATAATAACAAAAAAATTGTAAAGTGGAGAAAGCGAGAGCGAGCGAATGCACTCAAGCAAACACAAACAGCACAGCACGATGCGTATTTTTTTTTAAATTGACCAAATAAATCAAAAATAAAAATAAGTGGAAAAGGCGAGTGTGCGCGAGCATACAGGAGCAAAGACAAGCAGCGCAGGTTGATGCGTAGTAAAAAAAATAATAAATAGACAACTGGTCGACCTCATTAGAAATAAAAACCCAAAAGATTAGATAGACAAACAAACAAACACATAAATGTTGAGAGAAGAGCAGTGTGCGCAGGAGCAAAGGTAAGTAGCAGACCGACCTGAATCCTTACCTTTACAAGGTCGACCTCAGAACTTTGTTCAGTTTGTCTCGGTGACGGATATTGGAAAGAAGGGCAGGCAACTGGTCGACTTCATTTAAATAAACAAATAAAAAATAAGATAAACTCTCAGGAATAGATAAATAATAACAAAAAATTGTAAAGTGGAGGAAGCGAGAGCGCGCGAATGCACTCAAGCAAACACAAACAGCACAGCACGATGCGTATTTTTTTTTTAAATTAACAAAATAAATAAAAAATAAATCAAAAATAAAAATAAGTGGAAAAGGCGAGAGTGCGCGAGCACACAGGAGCAAAGACAAGCAGCGCAGCTTGATGCGTAGTAAAAAAAATAATAAATAGACAACTGGTCGACCTCATTAGAAATAAAAACCCAAAAGATTAGATAGACAAACAAACACATAAATGTGGAGAGAAGGGCAGTGCGCGCAGGAGCAAAGGTAAACAGCAGACAGACCTGAATCCTTATCTTTACAAGGTCGACCTCAGAACTTTGTTCAGTTTGTCTCGGTGACGGATAATGGAAGGAAGGGCAGGCAACTGGTCGACTTCATTTAAATAAACAAATAAAAAATAAGATAAACTCTCAGGAATAGATAAATAATAACAAAAAATTGTAAAGTGGAGAAAGCGAGAGCGCGCGAATGCACTCAAGCAAACACAAACAGCACAGCACGATGCGTATTTTTTTTAAAATTGACAAAATAAATCAAAAATAAAAATAAGTGGAAAAGGCGAGAGTGCGCGAGCACACAGAAGCAAAGACAAGCAGCGCAGCTTGATGCGTAGTAAAAAAAATAATAAATAGACAACTGCTTGACCTCATTAGAAATACAAACCCAAAAGATTAGATAGACAAACAAACAAACACATAAATGTTGAGAGAAGGGCAGTGCGCGCAGGAGCAAAGGTAAACAGCAGACAGACCTGAATCCCTATCTTTACAAGGTCGACCTCAGAACTTTGTTCAGTTTGTCTCGGTGACGGATAATGGAAGGAAGGGCAGGCAACTGGTCGACTTCATTTAAATAAACAAATAAAAATAAGATAAACTCTCAGGAATAGATAAATAATAACAAAAAAATTGTAAAGTGGAGAAAGCGAGAGCGCGCGAATGCACTCAAGAAAACACAAACAGCACAGCACGATGCGTATTTTTTTTTAAAATTGACAAAATAAATCAAAAATAAATCAAAAATAAAAATAAGTGGAAAAGGCGAGAGTGCGCGAGCACACAGGAGCAAAGACAAGCAGCGCAGCTTGATGCGTAGTAAAAAAAATAATAAATAGACAACTGGTCGACCTCATTAGAAATAAAAACCCAAAAGATTAGATAGACAAACAAACAAACACATCAATGTGGAGAGAAGGGCAGTGCGCGCAGGAGCAAAGGTAAACAGCAGACAGACCTGAATCCTTATCTTTACAAGGTCGACCTCAGAACATTGTTCAGTTTCTCTCGGTGACGGATAATGGAAGGAAGGGCAGGCAACTGGTCGACTTCATTTAAATAAACAAATAAAAAATAAGATAAACTCTCAGGAATAGATAAATAATAACAAAAAAATTGTAAAGTGGAGAAAGCGAGAGCGCGCGAATGCACTCAAGCAAACACAAACAGCACAGCACGATGCGTATTTATTTTTAAATTGACAAAATAAATCAAAAATAAATCAAAAATAAAAATAAGTGGAAAAGGCGAGAGTGCGCGAGCACACAGGAGCAAAGACAAGCAGCGCAGCTTGATGCGTAGTAAAAAAAATAATAAATAGACAACTGGTCGACCTCATTAGAAATAAAAACCCAAAAGATTAGATAGACAAACAAACAAACACATAAATGTGGAAAGATGGGCAGTGCGTGCAGGAGCAAAGGTAAACAGCAGACAGACCTGAATCCTTATCTTTACAAGGTCGACCTCAGAACTTTGTTCAGTTTGTCTCGGTGATGGATAATGGAAGGAAGGGCAGGCAACTGGTCGACTTCATTTAAATAAACAAATAAAAAATAAGATAAACTCTCAGGAATAGATAAATAATAACAAAAAAATTGTAAAGTGGAGAAAGCGAGAGCGCGCGAATGCACTCAAGCAAACACAAACAGCACAGCACGATGCGTATTTTCTTTAAAATTGACAAAATAAATCAAAAATAAAAATAAGTGGAAAAGGCGAGAGTGCGCGAGCACACAGGAGCAAAGACAAGCAGCGCAGCTTGATGCGTAGTAAAAAAAATAATAAATAGACAACTGGTCGACCTCATTAGAAATACAAACCCAAAAGATTAGATAGACAAACAAACAAACACATAAATGTGGAGAGAAGGGCAGTGCGCGCAGGAGCAAAGGTAAACAGCAGACAGACCTGAATCCTTATCTTTACAAGGTCGACCTCAGAACTTTGTTCAGTTTGTCTCGGGGACGGATAATGGAAGGAAGGGCAGGCAACTGGTCGACTTCATTTAAATAAACAAATAAAAAATAAGATAAACTCTCAGGAATAGATAAATAATAACAAAAAATTGTAAAGTGGAGAAAGCCAGAGCCCGCGAATGCACTCAAGCAAACACAAACAGCACAGCACGATGCGTATTTTTTTTAAATTGACAAAATAAATCAAAAATAAAAATAAGTGGAAAAGGCGAGAGTGCGCGAGCACACAGGAGCAAAGACAAGCAGCGCAGCTTGATGCATAGTAATAAAAATAATAAATAGACAACTGGTCGACCTCATTAGAAATAAAAACCCAAAAGATTAGATAGACAAACAAACAAACACATAAATGTGGAGAGAAGGGCAGTGCGCGCAGGAGCAAAGGTAAACAGCAGACAGACCTGAATCCTTATCTTTACAAGGTCGACCTCAGAACTTTGTTCAGTTTGTCTCGGGGACGGATAATGGAAGGAAGGGCAGGCAACTGGTCGACTTCATTTAAATAAACAAATAAAAAATAAGATAAACTCTCAGGAATAGATAAATAATAACAAAAAAATTGTAAAGTGGAGAAAGCGAGAGCGCGCGAATGCACTCAAGCAAACACAAACAGCACAGCACGATGCGTATTTTCTTTAAAATTGACAAAATAAATCAAAAATAAAAATAAGTGGAAAAGGCGAGAGTGCGCGAGCACACAGGAGCAAAGACAAGCAGCGCAGCTTGATGCGTAGTAAAAAAAATAATAAATAGACAACTGGTCGACCTCATTAGAAATAAAAACCCAAAAGATTAGATAGACAAACAAAGAAACACATATATGTGGAGAGAAGGGCAGTGCACGCAGGAGCAAAGGTAAACAGCAGACAGACATGAATCCTTATCTTTACAAGGTCGACCTCAGAACTTTGTTCAGTTTGTCTCGGTGACGGATAATGGAAGGTAGGGCAGGCAACAGGTCGACTTCATTTAAATAAACAAATAAATAATAAGATAAACTCTCAGGAATAGATAAATAATAACAAAAAAATTGTAAAGTGGAGAAAGCGAGAGCGCGCGAATGCACTCAAGCAAACACAAACAGCACAGCACGATGCGTATTTTTTTTAAATTGACAAAATAAATCAAAAATAAATCAAAAATAAAAATAAGTGGAAAAGGCGAGAGTGCGCGAGCACACAGGAGCAAAGACAAGCAGCGCAGCTTGATGCGTAGTAAAAAAAATAATAAATAGACAACTGGTCGACCTCTTTAGAAATAAAAACCCAAAAGATTAGATAGACAAACAAACAAACACATAAATGTGGAGAGAAGGGCAGTGCGCGCAGGAGCAAAGGTAAACAGCAGACAGACCTGAATCCTTATCTTTACAAGGTCGACCTCAAAACTTTGTTCAGTTTGTCTCGGTGACGGATAATGGAAGGAAGGGCAGGCAACTGGTCGACTTCATTTAAATAAACAAATAAAAAATAAGATAAACTCTCAGGAATAGATAAATAATAACAAAAAAATTGTAAAGTGGAGAAAGCGAGAGCGCGCGAATGCACTCAAGCAAACACAAACAGCACAGCACGATGCGTATTTTTTTTAAAAATTGACAAAATAAATCAAAAATAAATCAAAAATAAAAATAAGTGGAATAGGCGAGAGTGCGCGAGCACACAGGAGCAAAGACAAGCAGCGCAGCTTGATGCGTAGTAAAAAAAATAATAAATAGACAACTGGTCGACCTCATTAGAAATAAAAACCCAAAAGATTAGATAGACAAACAAACAAACACATAAATGTTTAGAGAAGGGCAGTGCGTGCAGGAGCAAAGGTAAACAGCAGACAGACCTGAATCCTTATCTTTACAAGGTCGACCTCAGAACTTTGTTCAGTTTGTCTCGGTGAAGGATAATGGAAGGAAGGGCAGGCAACTGGTCGACTTCATTTAAATAAACAAATAAAAATAAGATAAACTCTCAGGAATAGATAAATAATAACAAAAAAATTGTAAAGTGGAGAAAGCGAGAGCGCGCGAATGCACTCAAGAAAACACAAACAGCACAGCACGATGCGTATTTTTTTAAAATTGACAAAATAAATCAAAAATAAATCAAAAATAAAAATAAGTGGAAAAGGCGAGAGTGCGCGAGCACACAGGAGCAAAGAAAAGTAGCGCAGCTTGATGCGTAGTAAAAAAAATAATAAATAGACAACTGGTCGATCTCTTTAGAAATAAAAACCCAAAAGATTAGATAGACAAACAAACAAACACATAAATGTGGAGAGAAGGGCAGTGCGCGCAGGAGCAAAGGTAAACAGCAGACAGACCTGAATCCTTATCTTTACAAGGTCGAACTCAGAACATTGTTCAGTTTGTCTCGGTGACGTATAATGGAAGAAAGGGCAGGCAACTGATCGACTTCATTTAAATAAACAAATAAAAAATAAGATAAACTCTCAGGAATAGATAAAAAATAACAAAAAAATTGTAAAGTTGAGAAAGCGAGAGCGCGCGACCGCACTCAAGCAAACACAAACAGCACAGCACGATGCGTATTTTTTTAAATTGACAAAATAAATCAAAAATAAATCAAAAATAAAAATAAGTGGAAAAGGCGAGAGTGCGAGAGCAAACAGGAGCAAAGACAAGCAGCGCAGCTTGATGCGTAGTAAAAAAAATAATAAATAGACAACTGGTCGACATCATTAGAAATAAAAACCCAAAAGATTAGATAGACATACAAATAAACACATAAATGTTGAGAGAAGGGCAGTGCGCGCAGGAGCAAAGGTAAACAGCAGACAGACCTGAATCCTTATCTTTCCAAGGTCGAACTCAGAACTTTGTTCAGTTTGTCTCGGTGACGGATAATGGAAGGAAGGTCAGGCAACTGGTCGACTTCATTTAAATAAACAAATAAGAAATAAGATAAACTCTCAGGAATAGATAAATAATAACAAAAAAATTGTAAAGTGGAGAAAGCGAGAGCGCGCGAATGCACTCAAGCAAACACAAACAGCACAGCACGATGCGTATTTTTTTTAAAAATTGACAAAATAAATCAAAAATAAATCAAAAATAAAAATAAGTGGAATAGGCGAGAGTGCGCGAGCACACAGGAGCAAAGACAAGCAGCGCAGCTTGATGCATAGTAAAAAAAATAATAAATAGACAACTGGTCGACCTCATTAGAAATAAAAACCCAAAAGATTAGATAGACAAACAAACAAACACATAAATGTGGAGAGAAGGGCAGTGCGGGCAGGAGCAAAGGTAAACAGCAGACAGACCTGAATCCTTATCTTTACAAGGTCGACCTCAAAACTTTGTTCAGTTTGTCTCGGTGACGGATAATGGAAGGAAGGGCAGGCAACTGGTCGACTTCATTTAAATAAACAAATAAAAAATAAGATAAACTCTCAGGAATAGATAAATAATAACAAAAAATTGTAAAGTGGAGAAAGCGTGAGCGCGCGAATGCACTCAAGAAATCACAAACAGCACAGCACGATGCGTATTTTTTTTTTAAATTGACAAAATAAATCAAAAATAAATCAAAAATAAAAATAAGTGGAAAAGGCGAGAGTGCGCGAGCACACAGGAGCAAAGACAAGCAGCGCAGCTTGATGCGTAGTAAAAAAAATAATAAATAGACAACTGGTCGACATCATTAGAAATAAAAACCCAAAAGATTAGATAGACAAACAAACAAACACATAAATGTGGAGAGAAGGGCAGTGCGCGCAGGAGCAAAGGTAAACAGCAGACAGACCTGAATCCTTATCTTTACAAGGTCGACCTCAGAACTTTGTTCAGTTTGTCTCGGTGACGGATAATGGAAGGAAGGGCAGGCAACTGGTCGACTTCATTTAAATAAACAAATAAATAATAAGATAAACTCTCAGGAATAGATAAATAATAACAAAAAAATTGTAAAGTGGAGAAAGCGAGAGCGCGCGAATGCACTCAAGCAAACACAAACAGCACAGCACGATGCGTATTTATTTTTAAATTGACAAAATAAATCAAAAATAAATCAAAAATAAAAATAAGTGGAAAAGGCGAGAGTGCGCGAGCACACAGGAGCAAAGACAAGCAGCGCAGCTTGATGCGTAGTAAAAAAAATAATAAATAGACAACTGGTCGACCTCATTAGAAATAAAAACCCAAAAGATTAGATAGACAAGCAAACAAACACATAAATGTGGAGAGAAGGGCAGTGCGTGCAGGAGCAAAGGTAAACAGCAGACAGACCTGAATCCTTATCTTTACAAGGTCGACCTCAGAACTTTGTTCAGTTTGTCTCGGTGACGGATAATGGAAGGAAGGGCAGGCAACTGGTCGACTTCATTTAAATAAACAAATAAAAAATAAGATAAACTCTCAGGAATAGATAAATAATAACAAAAAAATTGTAAAGTGGAGAAAGCGAGAGCGCGCGAATGCACTCAAGCAAACACAAACAGCACAGCACGATGCGTATTTTTTTTAAAAATTGACAAAATAAATCAAAAATAAATCAAAAATAAAAATAAGTGGAATAGGCGAGAGTGCGCGAGCACACAGGAGCAAAGACAAGCAGCGCAGCTTGATGCGTAGTAAAAAAAATAATAAATAGACAACTGGTCGACCTCATTAGAAATAAAAACCCAAAAGTTTAGATAGACAAACAAACAAACACATAAATGTGGAGAGAAGGGCAGTGCGCGCAGGAGCAAAGGTAAAGAGCAGACAGACCTGAATCCTTATCTTTACAAGGTCGACCTCAGAACTTTGTTCAGTTTGTCTCGGTGACGGATAATGGAAGGAAGGGCAGGCAACTGGTCGACTTCATTTAAATAAACAAATAAAAAATAAGATAAACTCTCAGGAATAGATAAATAATAACAAAAAATATTGTAAAGTGGAGAAAGCGAGAGCGAGCGAATGTACTCAAGCAAACACAAACAGCACAGCACGATGCGTATTTATTTTTAAATTGACAAAATAAATCAAAAATAAATCAAAAATAAAAATAAGTGGAAAAGGCGAGAGTGCGGGAGCACACAGGAGCAAAGACAAGCAGCGCAGCTTGATGCGTAGTAAAAAAAATAATAAATAGACAACTGGTCGACCTCATTAGAAATAAAAACCCAAAAGATTAGATAGACAAACAAACAAACACATAAATGTGGAGAGAAGGGCAGTGCGCGCAAGAGCAATGGTAAACAGCAGACAGACCTGAATCCTTATCTTTACAAGGTCGACCTCAGAACTTTGTTCAGTTTGTCTCCGTGACGGATAATGGAAGGAAGGGCAGGCAACTGTTCGACTTCATTTAAATAAACAAATAAAAAATAAGATAAACTCTCAGGAATAGATAAATAATAACAAAAAAATTGTAAAGTGGAGAAAGCGAGAGCGCGCGAATGCACTCAAGCAAACACAAACAGCACAGCACGATGCGAATTTTTTTTTAAATTGACAAAATAAATCAAAAATAAATCAAAAATAAAAATAAGTGGAAAAGGCGAGAGTGCGCGAGCACACAGGAGCAAAGACAAGCAGCGCAGCTTGATGCGTAGTTAAAAAAATAATAAATAGACAACTGGTCGACCTCATTAGAAATAAAAACCCAAAAGATTAGATAGACAAACAAACAAACACATAAATGTGGAGAGAAGGGCAGTGCGCGCAGGAGCAAAGGTAAACAGCAGACAGACCTGAATCCTTATCTTTACAAGGTCGACCTCAGAACTTTGTTCAGTTTGTCTAGGTGACGGATAATGGAAGGAAGGGCAGGCAACTGGTCGACTTCATTTAAATAACCAAATAAAAAATAAGATAAACTCTCAGGAATAGATAAATAATAACAAAAAAATTGTAAAGTGGAGAAAGCGAGAGCGCGCGAAGGCACTCAAGCAAACACAAACAGCACAGCACGAAGCGTATTTATTTTTAAATTGACAAAATAAATAAAAAATAAATCAAAAATAAAAATAAGTGGAAAAGGCGAGAGTGCGCGAGCACACAGGAGCAAAGACAAGCAGCGCAGCTTGATGAGTAGTAAAAAAAATAATAAATAGACAACTGGTCGACCCTATTAGAAATAAAAACCGAAAAGATTAGATAGACAAACAAACAAACAAACACATAAATGTGGAGAGAAGGGCAGTGCGCGCAGGAGCAAAGGTAAACAGCAGACAGACCTGAATCCTTATCTTTACAAGGTCGACCTCAGAACATTGTTCAGTTTGTCTCGGTGACGGATAATGGAAGGAAGGGCAGGTAACTGGTCGACTTCATTTAAATAAACAAATAAAACATAAGATAAACTCTCAGGAATAGATAAATAATAACAAAAAATTGTAAAGTGCAGAAAGCGAGAGCGCGCGAATGCACTCTAGCAAACCCAAACAGCACAGCACGATGGGTATTTTTTTTAAATTAACAAAATAAATCAAAAATAAATCAAAAATAAAAATAAGTGGAAAAGGCGAGAGTGCGCGAGCACACAGGAGCAAAGACAAGCAGCACAGCTTGATGCATAGTAAAAAAAATAATAAATAGACAACTGGTCGACCTCATTAGAAATAAAAACCCAAAAGATTAGATAGACAAACAAACAAACACATAAATGTGGAGAGAAGGGCAGTGCGGGAAGGAGCAAAGGTAAACAGCAGACAGACCTGAATCCTTATCTTTACAAGGTCGACCTCAAAACTTTGTTCAGTTTGTCTCGGTGACGGATAATGGAAGGAAGGGCAGGCAACTGGTCGACTTCATTTAAATAAACAAATAAAAAATAAGATAAACTCTCAGGAATAGATAAATAATAACAAAAAAATTGTAAAGTGGAGAAAGCGAGAGCGCGCGAATGCACTGAAGCAAACACAAACAGCACAGCACGATGCGTATTTTTTTTAAAAATTGACAAAATAAATCAAAAATAAATCAAAAATAAAAATAAGTGTAATAGGCGAGAGTGCGCGAGCACACAGGAGCAAAGACAAGCAGCCCAGCTTGATGCGTAGTAAAAAAAATAATAAATAGACAACTGGTCGACCTCATTAGAAATAAAAACCCAAAAGATTAGATAGACAAACAAACAAACACATAAATGTGGAGAGAAGGGCAGTGCGTGCAGGAGCAAAGGTAAACAGCAGACAGACCTGAATCCTTATCTTTACAAGGTCGACCTCAGAACTTTGTTCAGTTTCTCTCGGTGACGGATAATGGAAGGAAGGGCAGGCAACTGGTCGACTTCATTTAAATAAACAAATAAAAAATAAGATAAACTCTCAGGAATAGATAAATAATAACAAAAAAATTGTAAAGTGGAGAAAGCGAGAGCGCGCGAATGCACTCAAGAAAACACAAACAGCACAGCACGATGCGTATTTTTTTTTAAAATTGACAAAATAAATCAAAAATAAATCAAAAATAAAAATAAGTGGAAAAGGCGAGAGTGCGCGAGCACACAGGAGCAAAGACAAGCAGCGCAGCTTGATGCGTAGTAAAAAAAATAATAAATAGACAACTGGTCGACCTCATTAGAAATAAAAACCCAAAAGATTAGATAGACAAACAAACAAACACATCAATGTGGAGAGAAGGGCAGTGCGCGCAGGAGCAAAGGTAAACAGCAGACAGACCTGAATCCTTATCTTTACAAGGTCGACCTCAGAACATTGTTCAGTTTCTCTCGGTGACGGATAATGGAAGGAAGGGCAGGCAACTGGTCGACTTCATTTAAATAAACAAATAAAAAATAAGATAAACTCTCAGGAATAGATAAATAATAACAAAAAAATTGTAAAGTGGAGAAAGCGAGAGCGCGCGAATGCACTCAAGCAAACACAAACAGCACAGCACGATGCGTATTTATTTTTAAATTGACAAAATAAATCAAAAATAAATCAAAAATAAAAATAAGTGGAAAAGGCGAGAGTGCGCGAGCACACAGGAGCAAAGACAAGCAGCGCAGCTTGATGCGTAGTAAAAAAAATAATAAATAGACAACTGGTCGACCTCATTAGAAATAAAAACCCAAAAGATTAGATAGACAAACAAACAAACACATAAATGTGGAAAGATGGGCAGTGCGTGCAGGAGCAAAGGTAAACAGCAGACAGACCTGAATCCTTATCTTTACAAGGTCGACCTCAGAACTTTGTTCAGTTTGTCTCGGTGATGGATAATGGAAGGAAGGGCAGGCAACTGGTCGACTTCATTTAAATAAACAAATAAAAAATAAGATAAACTCTCAGGAATAGATAAATAATAACAAAAAAATTGTAAAGTGGAGAAAGCGAGAGCGCGCGAATGCACTCAAGAAAACACAAACAGCAAAGCACGATGCGTATTTTTTTTAAATTGACAAAATAAATCAAAAATAAATCAAAAATAAAAATAAGTGGAAAAGGTGAGAGTGCGCGAGCACACAGGAGCAAAGAAAAGTAGCGCAGCTTGATGCGTAGTAAAAAAAATAATAAATAGACAACTGGTCGACCTCTTTAGAAATAAAAACTCAAAAGATTAGATAGACAAACAAACAAACACATAAATGTGGAGAGAAGGGCAGTGCGCGCAGGAGCAAAGGTAAACAGCAGACAGACCTGAATCCTTATCTTTACAAGGTCGAACTCAGAACATTGTTCAGTTTGTCTCGGTGACGTATAATGGAAGAAAGGGCAGGCAACTGGTCGACTTCATTTAAATAAACAAATAAAAAATAAGATAAACTCTCAGGAATAGATAAAAAATAACAAAAAAATTGTAAAGTTGAGAAAGCGAGAGCGCGCGACCGCACTCAAGCAAACACAAACAGCACAGCACGATGCGTATTTTTTTAAATTGACAAAATAAATCAAAAATAAATCAAAAATAAAAATAAGTGGAAAAGGCGAGAGTGCGAGAGCAAACAGGAGCAAAGACAAGCAGCGCAGCTTGATGCGTAGTAAAAAAAATAATAAATAGACAACTGGTCGACATCATTAGAAATAAAAACCCAAAAGATTAGATAGACAAACAAATAAACACATAAATGTTGAGAGAAGGGCAGTGCGCGCAGGAGCAAAGGTAAACAGCAGACAGACCTGAATCCTTATCTTTCCAAGGTCGACCTCAGAACTTTGTTCAGTTTGTCTCGGTGACGGATAATGGAAGGAAGGTCAGGCAACTGGTCGACTTCATTTAAATAAACAAATAAAAAATAAGATAAACTCTCAGGAATAGATAAATAATAACAAAAAAATTGTAAAGTGGAGAAAGCGAGAGCGCGCGAATGCACTCAAGCAAACACAAACAGCACAGCACGATGCGTATTTTTTTTAAAAATTGACAAAATAAATCAAAAATGAATCAAAAATAAAAATAAGTGGAATAGGCGAGTGTGCGCGAGCACACAGGAGCAAAGACAAGCAGCGCAGCTTGATGCGTAGTAAAAAAAATAATAAATAGACAACTGGTCGACATCATTAGAAATAAAAACCCAAAAGATTAGATAGACAAACAAACAAACACATAAATGTGGAGAGAAGGGCAGTGCGCGCAGGAGCAAAGGTAAACAGCAGACAGACCTGAATCCTTATCTTTACAAGGTCGACCTCAGAACTTTGTTCAGTTTGTCTCGGTGACGGATAATGGAAGGAAGGGCAGGCAACTGGTCGACTTCATTTAAATAAACAAATAAATAATAAGATAAACTCTCAGGAATAGATAAATAATAACAAAAAAATTGTAAAGTGGAGAAAGCGAGAGCGCGCGAATGCACTCAAGCAAACACAAACAGCACAGCACGATGCGTATTTATTTTTAAATTGACAAAATAAATCAAAAATAAATCAAAAATAAAAATAAGTGGAAAAGGCTAGAGTGCGCGAGCACACAGGAGCAAAGACAAGCAGCGCAGCTTGATGCGTAGTAAAAAAAATAATAAATAGACAACTGGTCGACCTCATTAGAAATAAAAACCCAAAAGATTAGATAGACAAACAAACAAACACATAAATGTGGAGAGAAGGGCAGTGCGTGCAGGAGCAAAGGTAAACAGCAGACAGACCTGAATCCTTATCTTTACAAGGTCGACCTCAGAACTTTGTTCAGTTTGTCTCGGTGACGGATAATGGAAGGAAGGGCAGGCAACTGGTCGACTTCATTTAAATAAACAAATAAAAAATAAGATAAACTCTCAGGAATAGATAAATAATAACAAAAAAATTGTAAAGTGGAGAAAGCGAGAGCGCGCGAATGCACTCAAGCAAACACAAACAGCACAGCACGATGCGTATTTTTTTTAAAAATTGACAAAATAAATCAAAAATAAATCAAAAATAAAAATAAGTGGAATAGGCGAGAGTGCGCGAGCACACAGGAGCAAAGACAAGCAGCGCAGCTTGATGCGTAGTAAAAAAAATAATAAATAGACAACTGGTCGACCTCATTAGAAATAAAAACCCAAAAGTTTAGATAGACAAACAAACAAACACATAAATGTGGAGAGAAGGGCAGTGCGCGCAGGAGCAAAGGTAAACAGCAGACAAACCTGAATCCTTATCTTTACAAGGTCGACCTCAAAACTTTGTTCAGTTTGTCTCGGTGACGGATAATGGAAGGAAGGGCAGGCAACTGGTCGACTTCATTTAAATAAACAAATAAAAAATAAGATAAACTCTCAGGAATAGATAAATAATAACAAAAAAAATTGTAAAGTGGAGAAAGCGAGAGCGAGCGAATGTACTCAAGCAAACACAAACAGCACAGCACGATGCGTATTTATTTTTAAATTGACAAAATAAATCAAAAATAAATCAAAAATAAAAATAAGTGGAAAAGGCGAGAATGCGGGAGCACACAGGAGCAAAGACAAGCAGCGCAGCTTGATGCGTAGTAAAAAAAATAATAAATAGACAACTGGTCGACCTCATTAGAAATAAAAACCCAAAAGATTAGATAGACAAACAAACAAACACATAAATGTGGAGAGAAGGGCAGTGCGGGCAGTAGCAAAGGTCAACAGCAGACAGACCTGAATCCTTATCTTTACAAGGTCGACCTCAGAACTTTGTTCAGTTTGTCTCCGTGACGGATAATGGAAGGAAGGGCAGGCAACTGGTCGACTTCATTTAAATAAACAAATAAAAAATAAGATAAACTCTCAGGAATAGATAAATAATAACAAAAAAATTGTAAAGTGGAGAAAGCGAGAGAGCCCGAATGCACTCAAGCAAACACAAACAGCACAGCACGATGCGAATTTTTTTTTTAAATTGACAAAATAAATCAAAAAAAAATCAAAAATAAAAATAAGTGGAAAAGGCGAGAGTGCGCGAGCACACAGGAGCAAAGACAAGCAGCGCAGCTTGATGCGTAGTTAAAAAAATAATAAATAGACAACTGGTCGACCTCATTAGAAATAAAAACCCAAAAGATTAGATAGACAAACAAACAAACACATAAATGTGGAGAGAAGGGCAGTGCGCGCAGGAGCAAAGGTAAACAGCAGACAGACCTGAATCCTTATCTTTACAAGGTCGACCTCAGAACTTTGTTCAGTTTGTCTAGGTGACGGATAATGGAAGGAAGGGCAGGCAACTGGTCGACTTCATTTAAATAACCAAATAAAAAATAAGATAAACTCTCAGGAATAGATAAATAATAACAAAAAAATTGTAAAGTGGAGAAAGCGAGAGCGCGCGAAGGCACTCAAGCAAACACAAACAGCACAGCACGAAGCGTATTTATTTTTAAATTGACAAAATAAATAAAAAATAAATCAAAAATAAAAATAAGTGGAAAAGGCGAGAGTGCGCGAGCACACAGGAGCAAAGACAAGCAGCGTAGCTTGATGAGTAGTAAAAAAAATAATAAATAGACAACTGGTCGACCCTATTAGAAATAAAAACCGAAAAGATTAGATAGACAAACAAACAAACAAACACATAAATGTGGAGAGAAGGGCAGTGCGTGCAGGAGCAAAGGTAAACAGCAGACAGACCTGAATCCTTATCTTTACAAGGTCGACCTCAGAACTTTGTTCAGTTTGTCTCGGTGACGGATAATGGAAGGAAGGTCAGGCAACTGGTCGACTTCATTTAAATAAACAAATAAAAAATAAGATAAACTCTCAGGAATAGATAAATAATAACAAAAAAATTGTAAAGTGGAGAAAGCGAGAGCGCGCGAATGCACTCAAGCAAACACAAACAGCACAGCACGATGCGTATTTTTTTTAAAAATTGACAAAATAAATCAAAAATAAATCAAAAATAAAAATAAGTGGAATAGGCGAGAGTGCGCGAGCACACAGGAGCAAAGACAAGCAGCGCAGCTTGATGCGTAGTAAAAAAAATAATAAATAGACAACTGGTCGACATCATTAGAAATAAAAACCCAAAAGATTAGATAGACAAACAAACAAACACATAAATGTGGAGAGAAGGGCAGTGCGCGCAGGAGCAAAGGTAAACAGCAGACAGACCTGAATCCTTATCTTTACAAGGTCGACCTCAGAACTTTGTTCAGTTTGTCTCGGTGACGGATAATGGAAGGAAGGGCAGGCAACTGGTCGACTTCATTTAAATAAACAAATAAATAATAAGATAAACTCTCAGGAATAGATAAATAATAACAAAAAAATTGTAAAGTGGAGAAAGCGAGAGCGCGCGAATGCACTCAAGCAAACACAAACAGCACAGCACGATGCGTATTTATTTTTAAATTGACAAAATAAATCAAAAATAAATCAAAAATAAAAATAAGTGGAAAAGGCGAGAGTGCGCGAGCACACAGGAGCAAAGACAAGCAGCGCAGCTTGATGCGTAGTAAAAAAAATAATAAATAGACAACTGGTCGACCTCATTAGAAATAAAAACCCAAAAGATTAGATAGACAAACAAACAAACACATAAATGTGGAGAGAAGGGCAGTGCGTGCAGGAGCAAAGGTAAACAGCAGACAGACCTGAATCCTTATCTTTACAAGGTCGACCTCAGAACTTTGTTCAGTTTGTCTCGGTGACGGATAATGGAAGGAAGGGCAGGCAACTGGTCGACTTCATTTAAATAAACAAATAAAAAATAAGATAAACTCTCAGGAATAGATAAATAATAACAAAAAAATTGTAAAGTGGAGAAAGCGAGAGCGCGCGAATGCACTCAAGCAAACACAAACAGCACAGCACGATGCGTATTTTTTTTAAAAATTGACAAAATAAATCAAAAATAAATCAAAAATAAAAATAAGTGGAATAGGCGAGAGTGCGCGAGCACACAGGAGCAAAGACAAGCAGCGCAGCTTGATGCGTAGTAAAAAAAATAATAAATAGACAACTGGTCGACCTCATTAGAAATAAAAACCCAAAAGTTTAGATAGACAAACAAACAAACACATAAATGTGGAGAGAAGGGCAGTGCGCGCAGGAGCAAAGGTAAACAGCAGACAAACCTGAATCCTTATCTTTACAAGGTCGACCTCAAAACTTTGTTCAGTTTGTCTCGGTGACGGATAATGGAAGGAAGGGCAGGCAACTGGTCGACTTCATTTAAATAAACAAATAAAAAATAAGATAAACTCTCAGGAATAGATAAATAATAACAAAAAAAATTGTAAAGTGGAGAAAGCGAGAGCGAGCGAATGTACTCAAGCAAACACAAACAGCACAGCACGATGCGTATTTATTTTTAAATTGACAAAATAAATCAAAAATAAATCAAAAATAAAAATAAGTGGAAAAGGCGAGAGTGCGGGAGCACACAGGAGCAAAGACAAGCAGCGCAGCTTGATGCGTAGTAAAAAAAATAATAAATAGACAACTGGTCGACCTCATTAGAAATAAAAACCCAAAAGATTAGATAGACAAACAAACAAACACATAAATGTGGAGAGAAGGGCAGTGCGGGCAGTAGCAAAGGTCAACAGCAGACAGACCTGAATCCTTATCTTTACAAGGTCGACCTCAGAACTTTGTTCAGTTTGTCTCCGTGACGGATAATGGAAGGAAGGGCAGGCAACTGGTCGACTTCATTTAAATAAACAAATAAAAAATAAGATAAACTCTCAGGAATAGATAAATAATAACAAAAAAATTGTAAAGTGGAGAAAGCGAGAGAGCCCGAATGCACTCAAGCAAACACAAACAGCACAGCACGATGCGAATTTTTTTTTTAAATTGACAAAATAAATCAAAAAAAAATCAAAAATAAAAATAAGTGGAAAAGGCGAGAGTGCGCGAGCACACAGGAGCAAAGACAAGCAGCGCAGCTTGATGCGTAGTTAAAAAAATAATAAATAGACAACTGGTCGACCTCATTAGAAATAAAAACCCAAAAGATTAGATAGACAAACAAACAAACACATAAATGTGGAGAGAAGGGCAGTGCGCGCAGGAGCAAAGGTAAACAGCAGACAGACCTGAATCCTTATCTTTACAAGGTCGACCTCAGAACTTTGTTCAGTTTGTCTAGGTGACGGATAATGGAAGGAAGGGCAGGCAACTGGTCGACTTCATTTAAATAACCAAATAAAAAATAAGATAAACTCTCAGGAATAGATAAATAATAACAAAAAAATTGTAAAGTGGAGAAAGCGAGAGCGCGCGAAGGCACTCAAGCAAACACAAACAGCACAGCACGAAGCGTATTTATTTTTAAATTGACAAAATAAATAAAAAATAAATCAAAAATAAAAATAAGTGGAAAAGGCGAGAGTGCGCGAGCACACAGGAGCAAAGACAAGCAGCGTAGCTTGATGAGTAGTAAAAAAAATAATAAATAGACAACTGGTCGACCCTATTAGAAATAAAAACCGAAAAGATTAGATAGACAAACAAACAAACAAACACATAAATGTGGAGAGAAGGGCAGTGCGTGCAGGAGCAAAGGTAAACAGCAGACAGACCTGAATCCTTATCTTTACAAGGTCGACCTCAGAACTTTGTTCAGTTTGTCTCGGTAACGGATAATGGAAGGAAGGGCAGGCAACTGGTCGACTTCATTTAAATAAACAAATAAAAAATAAGATAAACTCTCAGGAATAGGTAAATAATAACAAAAAAATTGTAAAGTGGAGAAAGCGAGAGCGCGGGAATGCACTCAAGCAAACACAAACAGCACAGCACGATGCGTATTTTTTTAAAATTGACAAAATAAATCAAAAATAAATCAAAAAAAAAATAAGTGGAAAAAGCGAGAGTGCGCGAGCACACAGGAGCAAACACAAGCAGCGCAGCTTGATGCGTGGTAAAAAAAATAATAAATAGACAACTGGTCGACCTCATTAGAAATAAAAACCCAAAAGATTAGATAGACAAACAAACAAACACATAAATGTGGAGAGAAGGGCAGTGCGCGCAGGAGCAAAGGTAAACAGCAGACAGACCTGAATCCTTGTCTTTACAAGGTCGACCTCAGAACTTTGTTCAGTTTGTCTCGGTGACGGGTAATGGAAGGAAGGGCAGGCAACTGGTCCACTTCATTTAAATAAACAAATAAAAATAAGATAAACTCTCAGGAATAGATAAATAATAACAAAAAATTGTAAAGTGGAGAAAGCGAGAGCGCGCGAATGCACTCAAGCAAACACAAACAGCACAGCACGATGCGTATTTTTTTTAAAATTGACAAAATAAATAAAAAATAAATCAAAAATAAAAATAAGTGGAAAAGGCGAGAGTGCGCGAGCACACAGGAGCAAACACAAGCAGCGCAGCTTGATGCGTAGTAAAAAAAATAATAAATAGACAACTGGTCGACCTCATTAGAAATAAAAACCCAAAAGATTAGATAGACAAACAAACAAACACCTAAATGTGGAGAGAAGGGCAGTGCGCGCAGGAGCAATGGTAAACAGCAGACAGACCTGAATCCTTATCTTTACAAGGTCGACCTCAGAACTTTGTTCAGTTTGTCTCGGTGACGGATAATGGAAGGGAGGGGAGGTAACTGGTCGACTTCATTTAAATAAACAAATAAAACATAAGATAAACTCTCAGGAATAGATAAATAATAACAAAAAATTGTAAAGTGCAGAAAGCGAGAGCGCGCGAATGCACTCAAGCAAACCCAAACAGCACGGCACGATGGGTATTTTTTTTTAAATTGACAAAATAAATCAAAAATAATTCAAAAATAAAAATAAGTGGAAAAGGCGAGAGTGCCCGAGCACACAGGAGCAAAGACAAGCAGCGCAGCTTGATGCATAGTAAAAAAAATAATAAATAGACAACTGGTCGACCTCATTAGAAATAAAAACCCAAAAGATTAGATAGACAAACAAACAAACACATAAATGTGGAGAGAAGGGCAGTGCGGGAAGGAGCAAAGGTCAACAGCAGACAGACCTGAATCCTTATCTTTACAAGGTCGACCTCAGAACTTTGTTCAGTTTGTCTCCGTGACGGATAATGGAAGGAAGGGCAGGCAACTGGTCGACTTCATTTAAATAAACAAATAAAAAATAAGATAAACTCTCAGGAATAGATAAATAATAACAAAAAAATTGTAAAGTGGAGAAAGCGAGAGCGCGCGAATGCACTCAAGCAAACACAAACAGCACAGCACGATGCGAATTTTTTTTTTAAATTGACAAAATAAATCAAAAATAAATCAAAAATAAAAATAAGTGGAAAAGGCGAGAGTGCGCGAGCACACAGGAGCAAAGACAAGCAGCGCAGCTTGATGCGTAGTTAAAAAAATAATAAATAGACAACTGGTCGACCTCATTAGAAATAAAAACCCAAAAGATTAGATAGACAAACAAACAAACACATAAATGTGGAGAGAAGGGCAGTGCGCGCAGGAGCAAAGGTAAACAGCAGACAGACCTGAATCCTTATCTTTACAAGGTCGACCTCAGAACTTTGTTCAGTTTGTCTAGGTGACGGATAATGGAAGGAAGGGCAGGCAACTGGTCGACTTCATTTAAATAACCAAATAAAAAATAAGATAAACTCTCAGGAATAGATAAATAATAACAAAAAAATTGTAAAGTGGAGAAAGCGAGAGCGCGCGAAGGCACTCAAGCAAACACAAACAGCACAGCACGAAGCGTATTTATTTTCAAATTGACAAAATAAATAAAAAATAAATCAAAAATAAAAATAAGTGGAAAAGGCGAGAGTGCGCGAGCACACAGGTGCAAAGACAAGCAGCGTAGCTTGATGAGTAGTAAAAAAAATAATAAATAGACAACTGGTCGACCCTATTAGAAATAAAAACCGAAAAGATTAGATAGACAAACAAACAAACAAACACATAAATGTGGAGAGAAGGGCAGTGCGTGCAGGAGCAAAGGTAAACAGCAGACAGACCTGAATCCTTATCTTTACAAGGTCGACCTCAGAACTTTGTTCAGTTTGTCTCGGTAACGGATAATGGAAGGAAGGGCAGGCAACTGGTCGACTTCATTTAAATAAACAAATAAAAAATAAGATAAACTCTCAGGAATAGGTAAATAATAACAAAAAAATTGTAAAGTGGAGAAAGCGAGAGCGCGGGAATGCACTCAAGCAAACACAAACAGCACAGCACGATGCGCATTTTTTTAAAATTGACAAAATATATCAAAAATAAATCAAAAAAAAAATAAGTGGAAAAAGCGAGAGTGCGCGAGCACACAGGAGCAAACACAAGCAGCGCAGCTTGATGCGTGGTAAAAAAAATAATAAATAGACAACTGGTCGACCTCATTAGAAATAAAAACCCAAAAGATTAGATAGACAAACAAACAAACACATAAATGTGGAGAGAAGGGCAGTGCGCGCAGGAGCAAAGGTAAACAGCAGACAGACCTGAATCCTTGTCTTTACAAGGTCGACCTCAGAACTTTGTTCAGTTTGTCTCGGTGACGGGTAATGGAAGGAAGGGCAGGCAACTGGTCCACTTCATTTAAATAAACAAATAAAAATAAGATAAACTCTCAGGAATAGATAAATAATAACAAAAAATTGTAAAGTGGAGAAAGCGAGAGCGCGCGAATGCACTCAAGCAAACACAAACAGCACAGCACGATGCGTATTTTTTTTAAAATTGACAAAATAAATAAAAAATAAATCAAAAATAAAAATAAGTGGAAAAGGCGAGAGTGCGCGAGCACACAGGAGCAAACACAAGCAGCGCAGCTTGATGCGTAGTAAAAAAAATAATAAATAGACAACTGGTCGACCTCATTAGAAATAAAAACCCAAAAGATTAGATAGACAAACAAACAAACACCTAAATGTGGAGAGAAGGGCAGTGCGCGCAGGAGCAATGGTAAACAGCAGACAGACCTGAATCCTTATCTTTACAAGGTCGACCTCAGAACTTTGTTCAGTTTGTCTCGGTGACGGATAATGGAAGGGAGGGGAGGTAACTGGTCGACTTCATTTAAATAAACAAATAAAACATAAGATAAACTCTCAGGAATAGATAAATAATAACAAAAAATTGTAAATGCAGAAAGCGAGAGCGCGCGAATGCACTCAAGCAAACCCAAACAGCACAGCACGATGGGTATTTTTTTTTAAATTGACAAAATAAATCAAAAATAATTCAAAAATAAAAATAAGTGGAAAAGGCGAGAGTGCGCGAGCACACAGGAGCAAAGACAAGCAGCGCAGCTTGATGCATAGTAAAAAAAATAATAAATAGACAACTGGTCGACCTCATTAGAAATAAAAACCCAAAAGATTAGATAGACAAACAAACAAACACATAAATGTGGAGAGAAGGGCAGTGCGGGAAGGAGCAAAGGTAAACAGCAGACAGACCTGAATCCTTATCTTTACAAGGTCGACCTCAAAACTTTGTTCAGTTTGTCTCGGTGACGGATAATGGAAGGAAGGTCAGGCAACTGGTCGACTTCATTTAAATAAACAAATAAAAAATAAGATAAACTCTCAGGAATAGATAAATAATAACAAAAAAATTGTAAAGTGGAGAAAGCGAGAGCGCGCGAATGCACTGAAGCAAACACAAACAGCACAGCACGATGCGTATTTTTTTTAAAAATTGACAAAATAAATCAAAAATAAATCAAAAATAAAAATAAGTGTAATGGGCGAGAGTGCGCGAGCACACAGGAGCAAAGACAAGCAGCGCAGCTTGATGCGTAGTAAAAAAAATAATAAATAGACAACTGGTCGACCTCATTAGAAATAAAAACCCAAAAGATTAGATAGACAAACAAAGAAACACATATATGTGGAGAGAAGGGCAGTGCACCCAGGAGCAAAGGTAAACAGCAGACAGACATGAATCCTTATCTTTACAAGGTCGACCTCAGAACTTTGTTCAGTTTGTCTCGGTGACGGATAATGGAAGGTAGGGCAGGCAACAGGTCGACTTCATTTAAATAAACAAATAAATAATAAGATAAACTCTCAGGAATAGATAAATAATAACAAAAAAATTGTAAAGTGGAGAAAGCGAGAGCGCGCGAATGCACTCAAGCAAACACAAACAGCACAGCACGATGCGTATTTTTTTTTAAATTGACAAAATAAATCAAAAATAAATCAAAAATAAAAATAAGTGGAAAAGGCGAGAGTGCGCGAGCACACAGGAGCAAAGAAAAGTAGCGCAGCTTGATGCGTAGTAAAAAAAATAATAAATAGACAACTGGTCGACCTCTTTAGAAATAAAAACCCAAAAGATTAGATAGACAAACAAACAAACACATAAATGTGGAGAGAAGGGCAGTGCGCGCAGGAGCAAAGGTTAACAGCAGACAGACCTGAATCCTTATCTTTACAAGGTCGAACTCAGAACATTGTTCAGTTTGTCTCGGTGACGTATAATGGAAGAAAGGGCAGGCAACTGGTCGACTTCATTTAAATAAACAAATAAAAAATAAGATAAACTCTCAGGAATAGATAAAAAATAACAAAAAAATTGTAAAGTTGAGAAAGCGAGAGCGCGCGACCGCACTCAAGCAAACACAAACAGCACAGCACGATGCGTATTTTTTTAAATTGACAAAATAAATCAAAAATAAATCAAAAATAAAAATAAGTGGAAAAGGCGAGAGTGCGAGAGCAAACAGGAGCAAAGACAAGCAGCGCAGCTTGATGCGTAGTAAAAAAAATAATAAATAGACAACTGGTCGACATCATTAGAAATAAAAACCCAAAAGATTAGATAGACAAACAAATAAACACATAAATGTTGAGAGAAGGGCAGTGCGCGCAGGAGCAAAGGTAAACAGCAGACAGACCTGAATCCTTATCTTTCCAAGGTCGACCTCAGAATTTTGTTCAGTTTGTCTCGGTGACGGATAATGGAAGGAAGGTCAGGCAACTGGTCGACTTCATTTAAATAAACAAATAAAAAATAAGATAAACTCTCAGGAATAGATAAATAATAACAAAAAATTGTAAAGTGGAGAAAGCGAGAGCGCGCGAATGCACTCAAGAAAACACAAACAGCACAGCACGATGCGTATTTTTTTTTAAAATTGACAAAATAAATCAAAAATAAATCAAAAAAAAAAAAATAAGTGGAAAAGGCGAGAGTGCACGAGCACACAGGAGCAAAGACAAGCAGCACAGCTTGATGCGTAGTAAAAAAAATAATAAATAGACAACTGGTCGACATCATTAGAAATAAAAACCCAAAAGATTAGATAGACAAACAAACAAACACATAAATGTGGAGAGAAGGGCAGTGCGCTCAGGAGCAAAGGTAAACAGCAGACAGACCTGAATCCTTATCTTTACAAGGTCGACCTCAGAACTTTGTTCAGTTTGTCTCGGTGACGGATAATGGAAGGAAGGGCAGGCAACTGGTCGACTTCATTTAAATAAACAAATAAATAATAAGATAAACTCTCAGGAATAGATAAATAATAACAAAAAAATTGTAAAGTGGAGAAAGCGAGAGCGCGCGAATGCACTCAAGCAAACACAAACAGCACAGCACGATGCGTATTTATTTTTAAATTGACAAAATAAATCAAAAATAAATCAAAAATAAAAATAAGTGGAAAAGGCGAGAGTGCGCGAGCACACAGGAGCAAAGACAAGCAGCGCAGCTTGATGCGTAGTAAAAAAAATAATAAATAGACAACTGGTCGACCTCATTAGAAATAAAAACCCAAAAGATTAGATAGACAAACAAACAAACACATAAATGTGGAGAGAAGGGCAGTGCGTGCAGGAGCAAAGGTAAACAGCAGACAGACCTGAATCCTTATCTTTACAAGGTCGACCTCAGAACTTTGTTCAGTTTGTCTCGGTGACGGATAATGGAAGGAAGGGCAGGCAACTGGTCGACTTCATTTAAATAAACAAATAAAAAATAAGATAAACTCTCAGGAATAGATAAATAATAACAAAAAAATTGTAAAGTGGAGAAAGCGAGAGCGCGCGAATGCACTCAAGCAAACACAAACAGCACAGCACGATGCGTATTTTTTTTAAAAATTGACAAAATAAATCAAAAATAAATCAAAAATAAAAATAAGTGGAATAGGCGAGAGTGCGCGAGCACACAGGAGCAAAGACAAGCAGCGCAGCTTGATGCGTAGTAAAAAAAATAATAAATAGACAACTGGTCGACCTCATTAGAAATAAAAACCCAAAAGATTAGATAGACAAACAAACAAACACATAAATGTGGAGAGAAGGGCAGTGCGCGCAGGAGCAAAGGTAAACAGCAGACAGACCTGAATCCTTATCTTTACAAGGTCGACCTCAGAACTTTGTTCAGTTTGTCTCGGTGACGGATAATGGAAGGAAGGGCAGGCAACTGGTCGACTTCATTTAAATAAACAAATAAAAAATAAGATAAACTCTCAGGAATAGATAAATAATAACAAAAAAATTGTAAGGTGGAGAAAGCGAGAGCGCGCGAATGCACTCAAGAAAACACAAACAGCACAGCACGATGCGTATTTTTTTTTAAAATTGACAAAATAAATCAAAAATAAATCAAAAATAAAAATAAGTGGAAAAGGCGAGAGTGCGCGAGCACACAGGAGCAAAGACAAGCAGCGCAGCTTGATGCGTAGTAAAAAAAATTATAAATAGACAACTGGTCGACCTCATTAGAAATAAAAACCCAAAAGATTAGATAGATAAACAAACAAACACATAAATGTGGAGAGAAGGGCAGTGCGCGCAGGAGCAAAGGTAAACAGCAGACAGACCTGAATCCTTATCTTTTCAAGGTCGACCTCAGAACTTTGTTCAGTTTGTCTCGTTGACGGATAATGGAAGGAAGGGCAGGCAACTGGTCGACTTCATTTAAATAAACAAATAAAAAATAAGATAAACTCTCAGGAATAGATAAACAATAACAAAAAAATTGTAAAGTGGAGAAAGCGAGAGCGCGCGAATGCACTCAAGCAAACACAAACAGCACAGCACGATGCGTATTTTTTTTAAATTGACAAAATAAATCAAAAATAAAAATAAGTGGAAAAGTCGAGAGTGCGCGAGCACACAGGAGCAAACACAAGCAGCGCAGCTTGATGCGTAGTAAAAAAAATAATAAATAGACAACTGGTCGACCTCATTAGAAATAAAAACCCAAAAGATTAGATAGACAAACAAACAAACACATAAATGTGGAGAGAAGGGCAGTGCGCGCAGGAGCAAAGGTAATCAGCAGACAGACCTGAATCCTTATCTTTACAAGGTCGACCTCAGAACTTTGTTCAGTTTGTCTAGGTGACGGATAATGGAAGGAAGGGCAGGCAACTGGTCGACTTCATTTAAATAACCAAATAAAAAATAAGATAAACTCTCAGGAATAGATAAATAATAACAAAAAAATTGTAAAGTGGAGAAAGCGAGAGCGCGCGAAGGCACTCAAGCAAACACAAACAGCACAGCACGAAGCGTATTTATTTTTAAATTGACAAAATAAATAAAAAATAAATCAAAAATAAAAATAAGTGGAAAAGGCGAGAGTGCGCGAGCACACAGGAGCAAAGACAAGCAGCGTAGCTTGATGAGTAGTAAAAAAAATAATAAATAGACAACTGGTCGACCCTATTAGAAATAAAAACCGAAAAGATTAGATAGACAAACAAACAAACAAACACATAAATGTGGAGAGAAGGGCAGTGCGTGCAGGAGCAAAGGTAAACAGCAGACAGACCTGAATCCTTATCTTTACAAGGTCGACCTCAGAACTTTGTTCAGTTTGTCTCGGTAACGGATAATGGAAGGGAGGGGAGGTAACTGGTCGACTTCATTTAAATAAACAAATAAAACATAAGATAAACTCTCAGGAATAGATAAATAATAACAAAAAATTGTAAAGTGCAGAAAGCGAGAGCGCGCGAATGCACTCAAGCAAACCCAAACAGCACAGCACGATGGGTATTTTTTTTAAATTGACAAAATAAATCAAAAATAATTCAAAAATAAAAATAAGTGGAAAAGGCGAGAGTGCGCGAGCACACAGGAGCAAAGACAAGCAGCGCAGCTTGATGCATAGTAAAAAAAATAATAAATAGACAACTGGTCGACCTCATTAGAAATAAAAACCCAAAAGATTAGATAGACAAACAAACAAACACATAAATGTGGAGAGAAGGGCAGTGCGGGAAGGAGCAAAGGTAAACAGCAGACAGACCTGAATCCTTATCTTTACAAGGTCGACCTCAAAACTTTGTTCAGTTTGTCTCGGTGACGGATAATGGAAGGAAGGTCAGGCAACTGGTCGACTTCATTTAAATAAACAAATAAAAAATAAGATAAACTCTCAGGAATAGATAAATAATAACAAAAAAATTGTAAAGTGGAGAAAGCGAGAGCGCGGGAATGCACTGAAGCAAACACAAACAGCACAGCACGATGCGTATTTTTTTTAAAAATTGACAAAATAAATCAAAAATAAATCAAAAATAAAAATAAGTGTAATAGGCGAGAGTGCGCGAGCACACAGGAGCAAAGACAAGCAGCGCAGCTTGATGCGTAGTAAAAAAAATAATAAATAGACAACTGGTCGACCTCATTAGAAATAAAAACCCAAAAGATTAGATAGACAAACAAAGAAACACATATATGTGGAGAGAAGGGCAGTGCACGCAGGAGCAAAGGTAAACAGCAGACAGACATGAATCCTTATCTTTACAAGGTCGACCTCAGAACTTTGTTCAGTTTGTCTCGGTGACGGATAATGGAAGGTAGGGCAGGCAACAGGTCGACTTCATTTAAATAAACAAATAAATAATAAGATAAACTCTCAGGAATAGATAAATAATAACAAAAAAATTGTAAAGTGGAGAAAGCGAGAGCGCGCGAATGCACTCAAGCAAACACAAACAGCACAGCACGATGCGTATTTCTTTTTAAATTGACAAAATAAATCAAAAATAAATCAAAAATAAAAATAAGTGGAAAAGGCGAGAGTGCGCGAGCACACAGGAGCAAAGACAAGCAGCGCAGCTTGATGCGTAGTAAAAAAAATAATAAATAGACAACTGGTCGACCTCTTTGGAAATAAAAACCCAAAAGATTAGATAGACAAACAAACAAACACATAAATGTGGAGAGAAGGGCAGTGCGCGCAGGAGCAAAGGTAAACAGCAGACAGACCTGAATCCTTATCTTTACAAGGTCGACCTCAAAACTTTGTTCAGTTTGTCTCGGTGACGGATAATGGAAGAAAGGGCAGGCAACTGGTCGACTTCATTTAAATAAACAAATAAAAAATAAGATAAACTCTCAGGAATAGATAAAAAATAACAAAAAAATTGTAAAGTTGAGAAAGCGAGAGCGCGCGACCGCACTCAAGCAAACACAAACAGCACAGCACGATGCGTATTTTTTTAAATTGACAAAATAAATCAAAAATAAATCAAAAATAAAAATAAGTGGAAAAGGCGAGAGTGCGAGAGCAAACAGGAGCAAAGACAAGCAGCGCAGCTTGATGCGTAGTAAAAAAAATAATAAATAGACAACTGGTCGACATCATTAGAAATAAAAACCCAAAAGATTAGATAGACAAACAAATAAACACATAAATGTTGAGAGAAGGGCAGTGCGCGCAGGAGCAAAGGTAAACAGCAGACAGACCTGAATCCTTATCTTTCCAAGGTCGACCTCAGAATTTTGTTCAGTTTGTCTCGGTGACGGATAATGGAAGGAAGGTCAGGCAACTGGTCGACTTCATTTAAATAAACAAATAAAAATAAGATAAACTCTCAGGAATAGATAAATAATAACAAAAAATTGTAAAGTGGAGAAAGCGAGAGCGCGCGAATGCACTCAAGAAAACACAAACAGCACAGCACGATGCGTATTTTTTTTTAAAATTGACAAAATAAATCAAAAATAAATCAAAAAAAAAAATAAGTGGAAAAGGCGAGAGTGCACGAGCACACAGGAGCAAAGACAAGCAGCACAGCTTGATGCGTAGTAAAAAAAATAATAAATAGACAACTGGTCGACATCATTAGAAATAAAAACCCAAAAGATTAGATAGACAAACAAACAAACACATAAATGTGGAGAGAAGGGCAGTGCGCTCAGGAGCAAAGGTAAACAGCAGACAGACCTGAATCCTTATCTTTACAAGGTCGACCTCAGAACTTTGTTCAGTTTGTCTCGGTGACGGATAATGGAAGGAAGGGCAGGCAACTGGTCGACTTCATTTAAATAAACAAATAAATAATAAGATAAACTCTCAGGAATAGATAAATAATAACAAAAAAATTGTAAAGTGGAGAAAGCGAGAGCGCGCGAATGCACTCAAGCAAACACAAACAGCACAGCACGATGCGTATTTATTTTTAAATTGACAAAATAAATCAAAAATAAATCAAAAATAAAAATAAGTGGAAAAGGCGAGAGTGCGCGAGCACACAGGAGCAAAGACAAGCAGCGCAGCTTGATGCGTAGTAAAAAAAATAATAAATAGACAACTGGTCGACCTCATTAGAAATAAAAACCCAAAAGATTAGATAGACAAACAAACAAACACATAAATGTGGAGAGAAGGGCAGTGCGTGCAGGAGCAAAGGTAAACAGCAGACAGACCTGAATCCTTATCTTTACAAGGTCGACCTCAGAACTTTGTTCAGTTTGTCTCGGTGACGGATAATGGAAGGAAGGGCAGGCAACTGGTCGACTTCATTTAAATAAACAAATAAAAAATAAGATAAACTCTCAGGAATAGATAAATAATAACAAAAAAATTGTAAAGTGGAGAAAGCGAGAGCGCGCGAATGCACTCAAGCAAACACAAACAGCACAGCACGATGCGTATTTTTTTTAAAAATTGACAAAATAAATCAAAAATAAATCAAAAATAAAAATAAGTGGAATAGGCGAGAGTGCGCGAGCACACAGGAGCAAAGACAAGCAGCGCAGCTTGATGCGTAGTAAAAAAAATAATAAATAGACAACTGGTCGACCTCATTAGAAATAAAAACCCAAAAGATTAGATAGACAAACAAACAAACACATAAATGTGGAGAGAAGGGCAGTGCGCGCAGGAGCAAAGGTAAACAGCAGACAGACCTGAATCCTTATCTTTACAAGGTCGACCTCAGAACTTTGTTCACTTTGTCTCGGTGACGGATAATGGAAGGAAGGGCAGGCAACTGGTCGACTTCATTTAAATAAACAAATAAAAAATAAGATAAACTCTCAGGAATAGATAAATAATAACAAAAAAATTGTAAGGTGGAGAAAGCGAGAGCGCGCGAATGCACTCAAGAAAACACAAACAGCACAGCACGATGCGTATTTTTTTTTAAAATTGACAAAATAAATCAAAAATAAATCAAAAATAAAAATAAGTGGAAAAGGCGAGAGTGCGCGAGCACACAGGAGCAAAGACAAGCAGCGCAGCTTGATGCGTAGTAAAAAAAATTATAAATAGACAACTGGTCGACCTCATTAGAAATAAAAACCCAAAAGATTAGATAGATAAACAAACAAACACATAAATGTGGAGAGAAGGGCAGTGCGCGCAGGAGCAAAGGTAAACAGCAGACAGACCTGAATCCTTATCTTTTCAAGGTCGACCTCAGAACTTTGTTCAGTTTGTCTCGTTGACGGATAATGGAAGGAAGGGCAGGCAACTGGTCGACTTCATTTAAATAAACAAATAAAAAATAAGATAAACTCTCAGGAATAGATAAACAATAACAAAAAAATTGTAAAGTGGAGAAAGCGAGAGCGCGCGAATGCACTCAAGCAAACACAAACAGCACAGCACGATGCGTATTTTTTTTTAATTGACAAAATAAATCAAAAATAAAAATAAGTGGAAAAGTCGAGAGTGCGCGAGCACACAGGAGCAAACACAAGCAGCGCAGCTTGATGCGTAGTAAAAAAAATAATAAATAGACAACTGGTCGACCTCATTAGAAATAAAAACCCAAAAGATTAGATAGACAAACAAACAAACACATAAATGTGGAGAGAAGGGCAGTGCGCGCAGGAGCAAAGGTAATCAGCAGACAGACCTGAATCCTTATCTTTACAAGGTCGACCTCAGAACTTTGTTCAGTTTGTCTAGGTGACGGATAATGGAAGGAAGGGCAGGCAACTGGTCGACTTCATTTAAATAACCAAATAAAAAATAAGATAAACTCTCAGGAATAGATAAATAATAACAAAAAAATTGTAAATTGGAGAAAGCGAGAGCGCGCGAAGGCACTCAAGGAAACACAAACAGCACAGCACGAAGCGTATTTATTTTTAAATTGACAAAATAAATAAAAAATAAATCAAAAATAAAAATAAGTGGAAAAGGCGAGAGTGCGCGAGCACACAGGAGCAAAGACAAGCAGCGTAGCTTGATGAGTAGTAAAAAAAATAATAAATAGACAACTGGTCGACCCTATTAGAAATAAAAACCGAAAAGATTAGATAGACAAACAAACAAACAAACACATAAATGTGGAGAGAAGGGCAGTGCGTGCAGGAGCAAAGGTAAACAGCAGACAGACCTGAATCCTTATCTTTACAAGGTCGACCTCAGAACTTTGTTCAGTTTGTCTCGGTAACGGATAATGGAAGGAAGGGCAGGCAACTGGTCGACTTCATTTAAATAAACAAATAAAAAATAAGATAAACTCTCAGGAATAGGTAAATAATAACAAAAAAATTGTAAAGTGGAGAAAGCGAGAGCGCGGGAATGCACTCAAGCAAACACAAACAGCACAGCACGATGCGTATTTTTTTAAAATTGACAAAATAAATCAAAAATAAATCAAAAAAAAAATAAGTGGAAAAAGCGAGAGTGCGCGAGCACACAGGAGCAAACACAAGCAGCGCAGCTTGATGCGTGGTAAAAAAAATAATAAATAGACAACTGGTCGACCTCATTAGAAATAAAAACCCAAAAGATTAGATAGACAAACAAACAAACACATAAATGTGGAGAGAAGGGCAGTGCGCGCAGGAGCAAAGGTAAACAGCAGACAGACCTGAATCCTTGTCTTTACAAGGTCGACCTCAGAACTTTGTTCAGTTTGTCTCGGTGACGGGTAATGGAAGGAAGGGCAGGCAACTGGTCCACTTCATTTAAATAAACAAATAAAAATAAGATAAACTCTCAGGAATAGATAAATAATAACAAAAAATTGTAAAGTGGAGAAAGCGAGAGCGCGCGAATGCACTCAAGCAAACACAAACAGCACAGCACGATGCGTATTTTTTTTAAAATTGACAAAATAAATAAAAAATAAATCAAAAATAAAAATAAGTGGAAAAGGCGAGAGTGCGCGAGCACACAGGAGCAAACACAAGCAGCGCAGCTTGATGCGTAGTAAAAAAAATAATAAATAGACAACTGGTCGACCTCATTAGAAATAAAAACCCAAAAGATTAGATAGACAAACAAACAAACACCTAAATGTGGAGAGAAGGGCAGTGCGCGCAGGAGCAATGGTAAACAGCAGACAGACCTGAATCCTTATCTTTACAAGGTCGCCCTCAGAACTTTGTTCAGTTTGTCTCGGTGACGGATAATGGAAGGGAGGGGAGGTAACTGGTCGACTTCATTTAAATAAACAAATAAAACATAAGATAAACTCTCAGGAATAGATAAATAATAACAAAAAATTGTAAAGTGCAGAAAGCGAGAGCGCGCGAATGCACTCAAGCAAACCCAAACAGCACAGCACGATGGGTATTTTTTTTTAAATTGACAAAATAAATCAAAAATAATTCAAAAATAAAAATAAGTGGAAAAGGCGAGAGTGCGCGAGCACACAGGAGCAAAGACAAGCAGCGCAGCTTGATGCATAGTAAAAAAAATAATAAATAGACAACTGGTCGACCTCATTAGAAATAAAAACCCAAAAGATTAGATAGACAAACAAACAAACACATAAATGTGGAGAGAAGGGCAGTGCGGGAAGGAGCAAAGGTAAACAGCAGACAGACCTGAATCCTTATCTTTACAAGGTCGACCTCAAAACTTTGTTCAGTTTGTCTCGGTGACGGATAATGGAAGGAAGGTCAGGCAACTGGTCGACTTCATTTAAATAAACAAATAAAAAATAAGATAAACTCTCAGGAATAGATAAATAATAACAAAAAAATTGTAAAGTGGAGAAAGCGAGAGCGCGCGAATGCACTGAAGCAAACACAAACAGCACAGCACGATGCGTATTTTTTTTAAAAATTGACAAAATAAATCAAAAATAAATCAAAAATAAAAATAAGTGTAATAGGCGAGAGTGCGCGAGCACACAGGAGCAAAGACAAGCAGCGCAGCTTGATGCGTAGTAAAAAAAATAATAAATAGACAACTGGTCGACCTCATTAGAAATAAAAACCCAAAAGATTAGATAGACAAACAAAGAAACACATATATGTGGAGAGAAGGGCAGTGCACGCAGGAGCAAAGGTAAACAGCAGACAGACATGAATCCTTATCTTTACAAGGTCGACCTCAGAACTTTGTTCAGTTTGTCTCGGTGACGGATAATGGAAGGTAGGGCAGGCAACAGGTCGACTTCATTTAAATAAACAAATAAATAATAAGATAAACTCTCAGGAATAGATAAATAATAACAAAAAAATTGTAAAGTGGAGAAAGCGAGAGCGCGCGAATGCACTCAAGCAAACACAAACAGCACAGCACGATGCGTATTTCTTTTTAAATTGACAAAATAAATCAAAAATAAATCAAAAATAAAAATAAGTGGAAAAGGCGAGAGTGCGCGAGCACACAGGAGCAAAGACAAGCAGCGCAGCTTGATGCGTAGTAAAAAAAATAATAAATAGACAACTGGTCGACCTCTTTGGAAATAAAAACCCAAAAGATTAGATAGACAAACAAACAAACACATAAATGTGGAGAGAAGGGCAGTGCGCGCAGGAGCAAAGGTAAACAGCAGACAGACCTGAATCCTTATCTTTACAAGGTCGACCTCAAAACTTTGTTCAGTTTGTCTCGGTGACGGATAATGGAAGGAAGGGCAGGCAACTGGTCGACTTCATTTAAATAAACAAATAAAAAATAAGATAAACTCTCAGGAATAGATAAATAATAACAAAAAAATTGTAAAGTGGAGAAAGCGAGAGCGCGCGAATGCACTCAAGCAAACACAAACAGCACAGCACGATGCGTATTTTTTTTAAAAATTGACAAAATAAATCAAAAATAAATCAAAAATAAAAATAAGTGGAATAGGCGAGAGTGCGCGAGCACACAGGAGCAAAGACAAGCAGCGCAGCTTGATGCGTAGTAAAAAAAATAATAAATAGACAACTGGTCGACCTCATTAATAATAAAAACCCAAAAGATTAGATAGACAAACAAACAAACACATAAATGTGGAGAGAAGGGCAGTGCGTGCAGGAGCAAAGGTAAACAGCAGACAGACCTGAATCCTTATCTTTACAAGGTCGACCTCAGAACTTTGTTCAGTTTGTCTCGGTGACGGATAATGGAAGGAAGGGCAGGCAACTGGTCGACTTCATTTAAATAAACAAATAAAAAATAAGATAAACTCTCAGGAATAGATAAATAATAACAAAAAAATTGTAAAGTGGAGAAAGCGAGAGCGCGCGAATGCACTCAAGAAAACACAAACAGCACAGCACGATGCGTATTTTTTTTTTAAATTGACAAAATAAATCAAAAATAAATCAAAAATAAAAATAAGTGGAAAAGGCGAGAGTGCGCGAGCACTCAGGAGCAAAGAAAAGTAGCGCAGCTTGATGCGTAGTAAAAAAAATAATAAATAGACAACTGGTCGACCTCTTTAGAAATAAAAACCCAAAAGATTAGATAGACAAACAAACAAACACATAAATGTGGAGAGAAGGGCAGTGCGCGCAGGAGCAAAGGTAAACAGCAGACAGACCTGAATCCTTATCTTTACAAGGTCGAACTCAGAACATTGTTCAGTTTGTCTCGGTGACGTATAATGGAAGAAAGGGCAGACAACTGGTCGACTTCATTTAAATAAACAAATAAAAAATAAGATAAACTCTCAGGAATAGATAAAAAATAACAAAAAAATTGTAAAGTTGAGAAAGCGAGAGCGCGCGACCGCACTCAAGCAAACACAAACAGCACAGCACGATGCGTATTTTTTTAAATTGACAAAATAAATCAAAAATAAATCAAAAATAAAAATAAGTGGAAAAGGCGAGAGTGCGAGAGCAAACAGGAGCAAAGACAAGCAGCGCAGCTTGATGCGTAGTAAAAAAAATAATAAATAGACAACTGGTCGACATCATTAGAAATAAAAACCCAAAAGATTAGATAGACAAACAAATAAACACATAAATGTTGAGAGAAGGGCAGTGCGCGCAGGAGCAAAGGTAAACAGCAGACAGACCTGAATCCTTATCTTTCCAAGGTCGACCTCAGAACTTTGTTCAGTTTGTCTCGGTGACGGATAATGGAAGGAAGGTCAGGCAACTGGTCGACTTCATTTAAATAAACAAATAAAAAATAAGATAAACTCTCAGGAATAGATAAATAATAACAAAAAATTGTAAAGTGGAGAAAGCGAGAGCGCGCGAATGCACTCAAGAAAACACAAACAGCACAGCACGATGCGTATTTTTTTTTAAAATTGACAAAATAAATCAAAAATAAATCAAAAAAAAAAAATAAGTGGAAAAGGCGAGAGTGCACGAGCACACAGGAGCAAAGACAAGCAGCACAGCTTGATGCGTAGTAAAAAAAATAATAAATAGACAACTGGTCGACATCATTAGAAATAAAAACCCAAAAGATTAGATAGACAAACAAACAAACACATAAATGTGGAGAGAAGGGCAGTGCGCGCAGGAGCAAAGGTAAACAGCAGACAGACCTGAATCCTTATCTTTACAAGGTCGACCTCAGAACTTTGTTCAGTTTGTCTCGGTGACGGATAATGGAAGGAAGGGCAGGCAACTGGTCGACTTCATTTAAATAAACAAATAAATAATAAGATAAACTCTCAGGAATAGATAAATAATAACAAAAAAATTGTAAAGTGGAGAAAGCGAGAGCGCGCGAATGCACTCAAGCAAACACAAACAGCACAGCACGATGCGTATTTATTTTTAAATTGACAAAATAAATCAAAAATAAATCAAAAATAAAAATAAGTGGAAAAGGCGAGAGTGCGCGAGCACACAGGAGCAAAGACAAGCAGCGCAGCTTGATGCGTAGTAAAAAAAATAATAAATAGACAACTGGTCGACCTCATTAGAAATAAAAACCCAAAAGATTAGATAGACAAACAAACAAACACATAAATGTGGAGAGAAGGGCAGTGCGTGCAGGAGCAAAGGTAAACAGCAGACAGACCTGAATCCTTATCTTTACAAGGTCGACCTCAGAACTTTGTTCAGTTTGTCTCGGTGACGGATAATGGAAGGAAGGGCAGGCAACTGGTCGACTTCATTTAAATAAACAAATAAAAAATAAGATAAACTCTCAGGAATAGATAAATAATAACAAAAAAATTGTAAAGTGGAGAAAGCGAGAGCGCGCGAATGCACTCAAGCAAACACAAACAGCACAGCACGATGCGTATTTTTTTAAAAAATTGACAAAATAAATCAAAAATAAATCAAAAATAAAAATAAGTGGAATAGGCGAGAGTGCGCGAGCACACAGGAGCAAAGACAAGCAGCGCAGCTTGATGCGTAGTAAAAAAAATAATAAATAGACAACTGGTCGACCTCATTAGAAATAAAAACCCAAAAGATTAGATAGACAAACAAACAAACACATAAATGTGGAGAGAAGGGCAGTGCGCGCAGGAGCAAAGGTAAACAGCAGACAGACCTGAATCCTTATCTTTACAAGGTCGACCTCAGAACTTTGTTCAGTTTGTCTCGGTGACGGATAATGGAAGGAAGGGCAGGCAACTGGTCGACTTCATTTAAATAAACAAATAAAAAATAAGATAAACTCTCAGGAATAGATAAATAATAACAAAAAAATTGTAAGGTGGAGAAAGCGAGAGCGCGCGAATGCACTCAAGAAAACACAAACAGCACAGCACGATGCGTATTTTTTTTTAAAATTGACAAAATAAATCAAAAATAAATCAAAAATAAAAATAAGTGGAAAAGGCGAGAGTGCGCGAGCACACAGGAGCAAAGACAAGCAGCGCAGCTTGATGCGTAGTAAAAAAAATAATAAATAGACAACTGGTCGACCTCATTAGAAATAAAAACCCAAAAGATTAGATAGATAAACAAACAAACACATAAATGTGGAGAGAAGGGCAGTGCGCGCAGGAGCAAAGGTAAACAGCAGACAGACCTGAATCCTTATCTTTTCAAGGTCGACCTCAGAACTTTGTTCAGTTTGTCTCGTTGACGGATAATGGAAGGAAGGGCAGGCAACTGGTCGACTTCATTAAAATAAACAAATAAAAAATAAGATAAACTCTCAGGAATAGATAAACAATAACAAAAAAATTGTAAAGTGGAGAAAGCGAGAGCGCGCGAATGCACTCAAGCAAACACAAACAGCACAGCACGATGCGTATTTTTTTTAAATTGACAAAATAAATCAAAAATAAAAATAAGTGGAAAAGTCGAGAGTGCGCGAGCACACAGGAGCAAACACAAGCAGCGCAGCTTGATGCGTAGTAAAAAAAATAATAAATAGACAACTGGTCGACCTCATTAGAAATAAAAACCCAAAAGATTAGATAGACAAACAAACAAACACATAAATGTGGAGAGAAGGGCAGTGCGCGCAGGAGCAAAGGTAAACAGCAGACAGACCTGAATCCTTGTCTTTACAAGGTCGACCTCAGAACTTTGTTCAGTTTGTCTCGGTGACGGATAATGGAAGGAAGGGCAGGCAACTGGTCGACTTCATTTAAATAAAGAAATAAAAAATAAGATAAACTCTCAGGAATAGATAAATAATAACAAAAAATTGTAAAGTGGAGAAAGCGAGAGCGCGCGAATGCACTCAAGCAAACACAAACAGCACAGCACGATGCGTTTTTTTTTTAAAATTGACAAAATAAATAAAAAATAAATCAAAAATAAAAATAAGTGGAAAAGGCGAGAGTGCGCGAGCACACAGGAGCAAACACAAGCAGCGAAGCTTGATGCGTTGTAAAAAAAATAATAAATAGACAACTGGTCGACCTCATTAGAAATAAAAACCCAAAAGATTAGATAGACAAACAAACAAACACATAACTGTGGAGAGAAGGGCAGTGCGCGCAGGAGCAAAGGTAAACAGCAGACAGACCTGAATCCTTGTCTTTTCAAGGTCGACCTCAGAACATTGTTCAGTTTGTCTCGGTGACGGATAATGGAAGGAAGGGCAGGCAACTGGTCGACTTCATTTAAATAAACAAATAAAAAATAAGATAAACTCTCAGGAATAGATAAATAATAACAAAAAAATTGTAAAGTGGAGAAAGCGAGAGCGCGCGAATGCACTCAAGCAAACACAAACAGCACAGCACGATGCGTATTTATTTTTAAATTGACAAAATAAATCAAAAATAAATCAAAAATAAAAATAAGTGGAAAAGGCGAGAGTGCGCGAGCACACAGGAGCAAAGACAAGCATCGCAGCTTGATGCGTAGTAAAAAAAATAATAAATAGACAACTGGTCGACCTCATTAGAAATAAAAACCCAAAAGATTAGATAGACAAACAAACAAACACATAAATGTGGAGAGAAGGGCAGTGCGTGCAGGAGCAAAGGTAAACAGCAGACAGACCTGAATCCTTATCTTTACAAGGTCGACCTCAGAACTTTGTTCAGTTTGTCTCGGTGACGGATAATGGAAGGAAGGGCAGGCAACTGGTCGACTTCATTTAAATAAACAAATAAAAAATAAGATAAACTCTCAGGAATAGATAAATAATAACAAAAAAATTGTAAAGTGGAGAAAGCGAGAGCGCGCGAATGCACTCAAGCAAACACAAACAGCACAGCACGATGCGTATTTTTTTAAAAAATTGACAAAATAAATCAAAAATAAATCAAAAATAAAAATAAGTGGAATAGGCGAGAGTGCGCGAGCACACAGGAGCAAAGACAAGCAGCGCAGCTTGATGCGTAGTAAAAAAAATAATAAATAGACAACTGGTCGACCTCATTAGAAATAAAAACCCAAAAGATTAGATAGACAAACAAACAAACACATAAATGTGGAGAGAAGGGCAGTGCGCGCAGGAGCAAAGGTAAACAGCAGACAGACCTGAATCCTTATCTTTACAAGGTCGACCTCAGAACTTTGTTCAGTTTGTCTCGGTGACGGATAATGGAAGGAAGGGCAGGCAACTGGTCGACTTCATTTAAATAAACAAATAAAAAATAAGATAAACTCTCAGGAATAGATAAATAATAACAAAAAAATTGTAAGGTGGAGAAAGCGAGAGCGCGCGAATGCACTCAAGAAAACACAAACAGCACAGCACGATGCGTATTTTTTTTTTAAATTGACAAAATAAATCAAAAATAAATCAAAAATAAAAATAAGTGGAAAAGGCGAGAGTGCGCGAGCACACAGGAGCAAAGACAAGCAGCGCAGCTTGATGCGTAGTAAAAAAAATAATAAATAGACAACTGGTCGACCTCATTAGAAATAAAAACCCAAAAGATTAGATAGATAAACAAACAAACACATAAATGTGGAGAGAAGGGCAGTGCGCGCAGGAGCAAAGGTAAACAGCAGACAGACATGAATCCTTATCTTTACAAGGTCGACCTCAGAACTTTGTTCAGTTTGTCTCGTTGACGGATAATGGAAGGAAGGGCAGGCAACTGGTCGACTTCATTTAAATAAACAAATAAAAAATAAGATAAACTCTCAGGAATAGATAAATAATAACAAAAAAATTGTAAAGTGGAGAAAGCGAGAGCGCGCGAATGCACTCAAGCAAACACAAACAGCACAGCACGATGCGTATTTTTTTTAAATTGACAAAATAAATCAAAAATAAAAATAAGTGGAAAAGTCGAGAGTGCGCGAGCACACAGGAGCAAACACAAGCAGCGCAGCTTGATGCGTAGTAAAAAAAATAATAAATAGACAACTGGTCGACCTCATTAGAAATAAAAACCCAAAAGATTAGATAGACAAACAAACAAACACATAAATGTGGAGAGAAGGGCAGTGTGCGCAGGAGCAAAGGTAAACAGCAGACAGACCTGAATCCTTGTGTTACAAGGTCGACCTCAGAACTTTGTTCAGTTTGTCTCAGTGACGGATAATGGAAGGAAGGGCAGGCAACTGGTCGACTTCATTTAAATAAAGAAATAAAAAATAAGATAAACTCTCAGGAATAGATAAATAATAACAAAAAATTGTAAAGTGGAGAAAGCGAGAGCGCGCGAATGCACTCAAGCAAACACAAACAGCACAGCACGATGCGTTTTTTTTTTTAAATTGACAAAATAAATAAAAAATAAATCAAAAATAAAAATAAGTGGAAAAGGCGAGAGTGCGCGAGCACACAGGAGCAAACACAAGTAGCGAAGCTTGATGCGTAGTAAAAAAAATAATAAATAGACAACTGGTCGACCTCATTAGAAATAAAAACCCAAAAGATTAGATAGACAAACAAACAAACACATAACTGTGGAGAGAAGGGCAGTGCGCGCAGGAGCAAAGGTAAACAGCAGACAGACCTGAATCCTTATCTTTACAGGGTCGACCTTAGAACTTTGTTCAGTTTGTCTCGGTGACGGATAATGGAAGGGAGGGCAGGCAACTGGTCGACTTCATTTAAATAAACAAATAAAAAATAAGATAAACTCTCAGGAATAGATAAATAATAACAAAAAATTGTAAAGTGGAGAAAGCGAGAGCGCGCGAATGCACTCAAGCAAACACAAACAGCACAGCACGATGGGTATTTTTTTTAAATTGACAAAATAAATAAAAATAAATCAAAAATAAAAATAAGTGGAAAAGGCGAGAGTGTGCGAGCACACAGGAGCAAACACAAGCAGCGCAGCTTGATGCGTAGTAAAAAAAATAATAAATAGACAACTGGTCGACCTCATTAGAAATAAAAACCCAAAAGATTAGATAGACAAACAAACAAACACATAAATGTGGAGAGAAGGGCAGTGCGCGCAGGAGCAAAGGTAAACAGCAGACAGACCTGAATCCTTGTCTTTTCAAGGTCGACCTCAGAAACATTGTTCAGTTTGTCTCGGTGACGGATAATGGAAGGAAGGGCAGGCAACTGGTCGACTTCATTTAAATAAACAAATAAAAAATAAGATAAACTCTCAGGAATAGATAAATAATAACAAAAAAATTGTAAAGTGGAGAAAGCGAGAGCGAGCGAATACACTCAAGCAAACACAAACAGCACAGCACGATGCGTATTTTTTTTAAATTGACAAAATAAATCAAAAATAAATCAAAAATAAAAATAAGTGGAAAAGGCGAGAGTGCGGGAGCACACAGGAGCAAAGACAAGCAGCGCAGCTTGATGCGTATTAAAAAAAATAATAAATAGACAACTGGTCGATATCATTAGAAATAAAAACCCAAAAGTTTAGATAGACAAACAAACAAACACATAAATGTGGAGAGAAGGGCAGTGCGCGCAGGAGCAAAGGTAAAGAGCAGGACAGACCTGAATCCTTATCTTTACAAGGTCGACCTCAGAACTTTGTTCAGTTTGTCTCGGTGACGGATAATGGAAGGAAGGGCAGGCAACTGGTCGACTTCATTTAAATAAACAAAAAATAAGATAAACTCTCAGGAATAGATAAATAATAACAAAAAAATTGTAAAGTGGAGAAAGCGAGAGCGCGCGAATGTACTCAAGCAAACACAAACAGCACAGCACGATGCGTATTTATTTTTAAATTGACAAAATAAATCAAAAATAAATCAAAAATAAAAATAAGTGGAAAAGGCGAGAGTGCGGGAGCACACAGGAGCAAAGACGAGCAGCGCAGCTTGATGCGTAGTAAAAAAAATAATAAATAGACAACTGGTCGACCTCATTAGAAATAAATACCCAAAAGATTAGATAGACAAACAAACAAACACATAAATGTGGAGAGAAGGCAGTGCGGGCAGTAGCAAAGGTCAACAGCAGACAGACCTGAATCCTTATCTTTACAAGGTCGACCTCAGAACTTTGATCAGTTTGTCTCCGTGACGGATAATGGAAGGAAGGGCAGGCAACTGGTCGACTTCATTTAAATAACAAATAAAAAATAAGATAAACTCTCAGGAATAGATAAATAATAACAAAAAAATTGTAAAGTGGAGAAAGCGAGAGCGCGCGAATGCACTCAAGCAAACACAAACAGCACAGCACGATGCGAATTTTTTTTTAAATTGACAAAATAAATCAAAAATAAAAATAAGTGGAAAAGGCGAGAGTGCGCGAGCACACAGGAGCAAAGACAAGCAGCGCAGCTTGATGCGTAGTTAAAAAAATAATAAATAGACAACTGGTCGACCTCATTAGAAATAAAAACCCAAAAGATTAGATAGACAAACAAACAAACACATAAATGTGGAGAGAAGGGCAGTGCGCGCAGGAGCAAAGGTAAACAGCAGACAGACCTGAATCCTTGTCTTTACAAGGTCGACCTCAGAACTTTGTTCAGTTTGTCTCGGTGACGGATAATGGAAGGAAGGGCAGGCAACTGGTCGACTTCATTTAAATAAACACATAAAAAATAAGATAAACTCTCAGGAATAGATAAATAATAACAAAAAATTGTAAAGTGGAGAAAGCGAGAGCGCGCGAATGCACTCAAGCAAACACAAACAGCACAGCACGATGCGTTTTTTTTTTAAAATTGACAAAATAAATAAAAAATAAATCAAAAATAAAAATAAGTGGAAAAGGCGAGAGTGCGCGAGCACACAGGAGCAAACACAAGTAGCGAAGCTTGATGCGTAGTAAAAAAAATAATAAATAGACAACTGGTCGACCTCATTAGAAATAAAAACCCAAAAGATTAGATAGACAAACAAACAAACACATAACTGTGGAGAGAAGGGCAGTGCGCGCAGGAGCAAAGGTAAACAGCAGACAGACCTGAATCCTTATCTTTACAGGTCGACCTTAGAACTTTGTTCAGTTTGTCTCGGTGACGGATAATGGAAGGGAGGGCAGGCAACT
>NW_025957844.1:0-35224 GCF_023159225.1 Perognathus longimembris pacificus
ACATAATGGAAGGAAGGGCAGGCAACTGGTCGACTTCATTTAAATAAACAAATAAAAAATAAGATAAACTGTCAGGAATTGATAAATAATAACAAAAAATTGTAAAGTGGAGAAAGCGAGAGCGCGCGAATGCACTCAAGCAAACACAAACAGCACAGCACGATGCGTATTTTTTTTAAATTGACAAAATAAATCAAAAATAAATCAAAAATAAAAATAAGTGGAAAAGGCGAGCGTGCGCGAGCACACAGGAGCATAGACAAGCAGCGCAGCTTGATGCGTAGTAAAAAAAATAATAAATAGACAACTGGTCGACCTCATTAGAAATAAAAACCCAAAAGATTAGATAGACAAACAAACAAACACATAAATGTGGAGAGAATGGCAGTGCGCGCAGGAGCAAAGGTAAACAGCAGACAGACCTGAATCATTATCTTTACAAGGTCGACCTCAGAACTTTGTTCATTTTGTCTCGGTGACGGATAATGGAAGGAAGGGCAGGCAACTGGTCGACTTCATTTAAATAAACAAATAAAAAATAAGATAAACTCTCAGGAATAGATAAATAATAACAAAAAAATTGTAAAGTGGAGAAAGCGAGAGCGCGCGAATGCACTCAAGCAAACACAAACAGCACAGCACGATGCGTATTTTTTTAAAATTGACAAAATAAATCAAAAATAAAAATAAGTGGAAAAGGCGAGAGTGCACGAGCACACAGGAGCAAAGACAAGCAGCGCAGCTTGATGCGTAGTAAAAAAAATAATAAATAGACAACTGGTCGACCTCATTAGAAATAAAAACCCAAAAGATTAGATAGACAAACAAACAAACACATAAATGTGGAGAGAAGGGCAGTGCGGGCAGGAGCAAAGGTAAACAGCAGACAGACCTGAATCCTTATCTTTACAAGGTCGACCTCAGAACTTTGTTCAGTTTGTCTCGGTGACGGATAATGGAAGGAAGGGCAAGCAACTGGTCGACTTCATTTAAATAAACAAATAAAAAATAAGATAAACTCTCAGGAACAGATAAATACTAAGAAAAAATTGTAAAGTGGAGAAAGCGAGAGCAGGCGAATGCACTCAAGCAAACACAAACAGCACAGCACGATGCGTATTTTTTTTTAAAATTGACAAAATAAATCAAAAATAAAAATAAGTGGAAAAGGCGAGAGTGCGCGAGCACACAGGAGCAAAGACAAGTAGCGCAGCTTGATGCGTAGTAAAAAAAATAATAAATAGACAACTGGTCGACCTCATTAGAAATAAAAACCCAAAAGATTAGATAGACAAACAAACAAACACATAAATGTGGAGAGAAGGGCAGTGCGCGCAGGAGCAAAGGTAAACAGTAGACAGACCTGAATCCTTATCTTTACAAGGTCGACCTCAGAACTTTGTTAAGTTTGTCTCGGTGACGGATAATGGAAGGAAGGGCAGGCAACTGGTCGACTTCATTTAAATAAACAAATAAAATATAAGATAAACTCTCAGGAATAGATAAATAATAACAAAAAAATTGTAAAGTGGAGAGAGCGAGAGCGCGCGAATGCACTCAAGCAAACACAAACAGCAGAGCACGATGCGTATTTTTTTTTAAATTGACAAAATAAATCAAAAATAAATCAAAAATAAAAATAAGTGGAAAAGGCGAGAGTGCGAGAGCACACAGGAGCAAAGACAAGCAGCGCAGCTTGATGCGTAGTAAAAAAATAATAAATAGACAACTGGTCGACCTCATTAGAAATAAAAACCCAAAAGATTAGATAGACAAACAAACAAACACATAAATGTGGAGAGAAGGGCAGTGCGCGCAGGAGCAAAGGTAAAGAGCAGACAGACCTGAATCCTTATCTTTACAAGGTCGACCTCAGAACTTTGTTCAGTTTGTCTCGGTGACGGATAATGGAAGGAAGGGCAGGCAACTGGTCGACTTCATTTAAATAAACAAATATAAAAATAAGATAAACTCTCAGGAATAGATAAATAATAACAAAAAAATTGTAAAGCGGAGAAATCGAGAGCGCGAATGCACTCAAGCAAACAGAAAAAGCACAGCACGATGCGTATTTTTTTTTTAAATTGACAAAATAAATCAAAAATAAAAATAAGTGGAAAAGGCGAGAGTGCGCGAGCACACAGGAGCAAAGACAAGCAGCGCAGCTTGATGTGTAGTAAAAAAAATAATAAATAGACAACTGGTCGACCTCATTAGAAATAAAAACCCAAAAGATTAGATAGACAAACAAACAAACACATAAATGTGGAGAGAAGGGCAGTGCGCGCAGGAGCAAAGGTAAAGAGCAGACAGACCTGAATCCTTATCTTTACAAGGTCGACCTCAGTACTTTGTTCAGTTTGCCTCGGTGACGGAAAATGGAAGGAAGGGCAGTCAACTGGTCGACTTCATTTAAATAAACAAATAAAAAATAAGATAAACTCTCAGGAATAGATAAATAATAACAAAATATTGTAAAGTGGAGAAAGCGAGAGCGCGCGAATGCACTCAAGCAAACACAAACAGCACAGTACGATCTGTATTTTTTTTTAAATTGACAAAATAAATCAAAAATAAATCAAAAATAAAAATAAGTGGAAAAGGCGAGCGTGCGCGAGCACACAGGAGCAAAGACAAGCAGCGCAGCTTGATGCGTAGTAAAAAAAATAATAAATAGACAACTGGTCGACCTCATTAGAATTAAAAACCCAAAAGATTAGATAGACAAACAAACAAACACATAAATGTGGAGAGGAGGGCAGTGCGCGCAGGAGCAAATGTAAACAGCAGACAGACCTGAATCCTTATCTTTACAAGGTCGACCTTAGAACTTTGTTCAGTTTGTCTCGGTGACGGATAATGGAAGGAAGGGCAGGCAACTGGTCGACTTCATTTAAATAAACAAATAAAAAATAAGATAAACTGTCAGGAATTGATAAATAATAACAAAAAATTGTAAAGTGGAGAAAGCGAGAGCGCACGAATGCACTCAAGCAAACAGAAACAGCACAGCACGATGCGTATTTTTTTTTAAATTGACAAAATAAATCAAAAATAAATCAAAAATAAAAATAAGTGGAAAAGGCGAGCGTGCGCGAGCACACAGGAGCATAGACAAGCAGCGCAGCTTGATGCGTAGTAAAAAAAATAATAAATAGACAACTGGTCGACCTCATTAGAAATAAAAACCCAAAAGATTAGATAGACAAACAAACAAACACATAAATGTGGAGAGAATGGCAGTGCGCGCAGGAGCAAAGGTAAACAGCAGACAGACCTGAATCATTATCTTTACAAGGTCGACCTCAGAACTTTGTTCATTTTGTCTCGGTGACGGATAATGGAAGGAAGGGCAGGCAACTGGTCGACTTCATTTAAATAAACAAATAAAAAATAAGATAAACTCTCAGGAATAGATAAATAATAACAAAAAAATTGTAAAGTGGAGAAAGCGAGAGCGCGCGAATGCATTCAAGCAAACACAAACAGCACAGCACGATGCGTATTTTTTTAAAATTGACAAAATAAATCAAAAATAAAAATAAGTGGAAAAGGCGAGAGTGCACGAGCACACAGGAGCAAAGACAAGCAGCGCAGCTTGATGCGTAGTAAAAAAAATAATAAATAGACAACTGGTCGACCTCATTAGAAATAAAAACCCAAAAGATTAGATAGACAAACAAACAAACACATAAATGTGGAGAGAAGGGCAGTGCGGGCAGGAGCAAAGGTAAACAGCAGACAGACCTGAATCCTTATCTTTACAAGGTCGACCTCAGAACTTTGTTCAGTTTGTCTCGGTGACGGATAATGGAAGGAAGGGCAAGCAACTGGTCGACTTCATTTAAATAAACAAATAAAAAATAAGATAAACTCTCAGGAATAGATAAATAATAACAAAAAAATTGTAAAGTGGAGAAAGCGAGAGCGCGCGAATGCACTCAAGCAAACACAAACAGCACAGCACGATGCGTATTTTTTTTTAAATTAACAAAATAAATCAAAAATAAAAATAAGTGGAAAAGGGGAGAGTGCGCGAGCACACAGGAGCAAAGACAAGCAGCGCAGCTTGATGCGTAGTAAAAAAAATAATATATAGACAACTGGTCGACCTCATTAGAAATAAAAACCCAAAAGATTAGATAGACAAACAAACAAACACATAAATGTGGATAGAAGGGCAGTGCGCGCAGGAGCAAAGGTAAACAGCAGACAGACCTGAATCCTTATCTTTACAAGGTGGACCTCAGAACTTTGTTCAGTTTGCCTCGGTGACGGATAATGGAAGGAAGGGCAGGCAACGGTCGACTTCATTTAAATAAACAAATAAAAAATAAGATAAACTCTCAGGAATAGATAAATAATAACAAAAAATTGTAAAGTGGAGAAAGCGAGAGCGCGCGAATGCACTCAAGCAAACACAAACAGCACAGCACGATGCGTATTTTTTTTAAAATTGACAAAATAAATAAAAAATGAATCAAAAATAAAAATAAGTGGAAAAGGCGAGCATGCGCAAGCACACAGGAGCAAAGACAAGCAGCGCAGCTTGATGCGTAGTAAAAAAAATAATAAATAGACAACTGGTCGACCTCATTAGAAATAAAAACCCAAAAGATTAGATAGACAAACAAACAAACACATAAATGTGGAGAGAAGGGCAATGCGCGCAGGAGCAAAGGTAAACAGCAGACAGACCTGAATCCTTATCTTTACAAGGTCGACCTCAGAACTTTGTTCAGTTTGACTCGGTGACGGATAATGGAAGGAAGGGCAGGCAACTGGTCGACTTCATTTAAATAAACAAATAAAAAATAAGATAAACTCTCAGGAATAGATAAATAATAACAAAAAAATTGTAAAGTGGAGAAAGCGAGAGCGCGGGAATGCACTCAAGCAAACACAAACAGCACAGCACGATGCGTATTTTTTTTTAAATTGACAAAATAAATCAAAAATAAAAATAAGTGGAAAAGGGGAGAGTGCGCTAGCACACAGGAGCAAAGACAAGCAGCGCAGCTTGATGCGTAGTAAAAAAAATAATATATAGACAACTGGTCGACCTCATTAGAAATAAAAACCCAAAAGATTAGATAGACAAACAAACAAACACATAAATGTGGAGAGAAGGGCAATGCGCGCAGGAGCAAAGGTAAACAGCAGACAGACCTGAATGCTTATCTTTACAAGGTCGACCTCAGAACTTTGTTCAGTTTGTCTCGGTGACAGATAATGGAAGGAAGGGCAGGCAACTGGTCGACTTCATTTAAATAAACAAATAAAAAATAAGATAAACTCTCAGGAATAGATAAATAATAACAAAAACATTGTAAAGTGGAGAAAGCGAGAACGCGCGAATGCACTCAAGCAAACACAAACAGCACAGCACGATGCGTATTTTTTTTTAAATTGACAAAATAAATCAAAAATAAATCAAAAATAAAAATAAGTGGAAAAGGCGAGAGTGCGCGAGCACACAGGAGCAAAGACAAGCAGCGCAGCTTGATGCGTAGTAAAAAAAATAATAAATAGACAACTGGTCGACCTCATTAGAAACAAAAACCCAAAAGATTAGATATACAAACAAACAAACACATAAATGTGGAGAGAAGGGCAGTGCGCGCAGGAGCAAAGGTAAACAGCAGACAGACCTGAATCCTTATCTTTACAAGGTCGACCTCAGAACTTTGTTCAGTTTGTCTCGGTGACGGATAATGGAAGGAAGGGCAGGCAACTGGTCGTCTTCATTTAAATAAACAAATAAAAATAAGATAAACTCTCAGGAATAGATAAATAATAACAAAAAAATTGTAAAGTGGAGTAAGCGAGAGCGCGCGAATGCACTCAAGCAAACACAAACAGCACAGCACGATGCGTATTTTTTTTAAAATTGACAAAATAAATAAAAAATGAATCAAAAATAAAAATAAGTGGAAAAGGCGAGCATGCGCGAGCACACAGGAGCAAAGACAAGCAGCGCAGCTTGATGCGTAGTAAAAAAAATAATAAATAGACAACTGGTCGACCTCATTAGAAATAAAAACCCAAAAGATTAGATAGACAAACAAACAAACACATAAATGTGGAGAGAAAGGCAGTTCGCGCAGGAGCAAAGGTAAACAGTAGACAGACCTGAATCCTTATCTTTACAAGGTCGACCTCAGAACTTTGTTCAGTTTGTCTCGGTGACGGATAATGGAAGGAAGGGCAGGCAACTGGTCGACTTCATTTAAATAAACAAATAAAATATAAGATAAACTCTCAGGAATAGATAAATAATAACAAAAAAATTGTAAAGTGGAGAGAGCGAGAGCGCGCGAATGCACTCAAGCAAACACAAACAGCAGAGCACGATGCGTATTTTTTTTTAAATTGACAAAATAAATCAAAAATAAATCAAAAATAAAAATAAGTGGAAAAGGCGAGAGTGCGAGAGCACACAGGAGCAAAGACAAGCAGCGCAGCTTGATGCGTAGTAAAAAAATAATAAATAGACAACTGGTCGACCTCATTAGAAATAAAAACCCAAAAGATTAGATAGACAAACAAACAAACACATAAATGAGGAGAGAAGGGCAGTGCGCGCAGGAGCAAAGGTAAAGAGCAGACAGACCTGAATCCTTATCTTTACAAGGTCGACCTCAGAACTTTGTTCAGTTTGTCTCGGTGACGGATAAGGGAAGGAAGGGCAGGCAACTGGTCGACATCATTTAAATAAACAAATATAAAAATAAGATAAACTCTCAGGAATAGATAAATAATAACAAAAAAATTGTAAAGCGGAGAAATCGAGAGCGCTAATGCACTCAAGCAAACAGAAAAAGCACAGCACGATGCGTATTTTTTTTTAAATTGACAATATAAATCAAAAATAAAAATAAGTGGAAAAGGCGAGAGTGCGCGAGCACACAGGAGCAAAGACAAGCAGCGCAGCTTGATGCGTAGTAAAAAAAATAATAAATAGACAACTGGTCGACCTCATTAGAAATAAAAACCCAAAAGATTAGATAGACAAACAAACAAACACATAAATGTGGAGAAAGGGCAGTGCGGGCAGGAGCAAAGGTAAACAGCAGACAGACCTGAATCCTTATCTTTACAAGGTCGACCTCAGAACTTTGTTCAGTTTGTCTCGGTGACGGATAATGGAAGGAAGGGCAAGCAACTGGTCGACTTCATTTAAATAAACAAATAAAAAATAAGATAAACTCTCAGGAACAGATAAATACTAACAAAAAATTGTAAAGTGGAGAAAGCGAGAGCAGGCGAATGCACTCAAGCAAACACAAACAGCACAGCACGATGCGTATTTTTTTTAAATTGACAAAATAAATCAAAAATAAATCAAAAATAAAAATAAGTGGAAAAGGCGAGAGTGCGCGAGCACAAAGGAGCAAAGACAAGCAACGCAGCTTGAGGCGTAGTAAAAAAAATAATAAATAGACAACTGGTCGACCTCATTAGAAATAAAAACCCAAAAGATTAGATAGACAAACAAACAAACACATAAATGTGGAGAGAAAGGCAGTTCGCGCAGGAGCAAAGGTAAACAGTAGACAGACCTGAATCCTTATCTTTACAAGGTCGACCTCAGAACTTTGTTCAGTTTGTCTCGGTGACGGATAAGGGAAGGAAGGGCAGGCAACTGGTCGACTTCATTTAAATAAACAAATATAAAAATAAGATAAACTCTCAGGAATAGATAAATAATAACAAAAAAATTGTAAAGCGGAGAAATCGAGAGCGCGAATGCACTCAAGCAAACAGAAAAAGCACAGCACGATGCGTATTTTTTTTTAAATTGACAAAATAAATCAAAAATAAAAATAAGTGGAAAAGGCGAGAGTGCGCGAGCACACAGGAGCAAAGACAAGCAGCGCAGCTTGATGTGTAGTAAAAAAAATAATAAATAGACAACTGGTCGACCTCATTAGAAATAAAAACCCAAAAGATTAGATAGACAAACAAACAAACACATAAATGTGGAGAGAAGGGCAGTGCGCGCAGGAGCAAAGGTAAACAGCAGACAGACCTGAATCCTTATCTTTACAAGGTCGACCTCAGTACTTTGTTCAGTTTGCCTCGGTGACGGAAAATGGAAGGAAGGGCAGTCAACTGGTCGACTTCATTTAAATAAACAAATAAAAAATAAGATAAACTCTCAGGAATAGATAAATAATAACAAAATATTGTAAAGTGGAGAAAGCGAGAGCGCGCGAATGCACTCAAGCAAACACAAACAGCACAGCACGATCTGTATTTTTTTTTAAATTGACAAAATAAATCAAAAATAAATCAAAAATAAAAATAAGTGGAAAAGGCGTGAGTGCGCCAGCACACAGGAGCAAAGACAAGCAGCGCAGCTTGATGCGTAGTAAAAAAAATAATAAATAGACAACTGGTCGACCTCATTAGAAATAAAAACCCAAAAGATTAGATAGACAAACAAACAAACACATAAATGTGGAGAGAAGGGCAGTGCGCGCAGGAGCAAAGGTAAACAGCAGACAGACCTGAATCCTTATCTTTACAAGGTCGACCTCAGAACTTTGTTCAGTTTGTCTCGGTGACGGATAATGGAAGGAAGGGCAGGCAACTGGTCGACTTCATTTAAATAAACAAATAAAACATAAGATAATCTCTCAGGAATAGATAAATAATAACAAAAAAATTGTAAAGTGGAGAAAGCGAGAGCGCGCGAATGCACTCAAGCAAACACAAACAGCATAACACGATGCGTATTTTTTTTTAAAAATGACAAAATAAATCAAAAATAAAAATAAGTGGAAAAGGCGAGAGTGCGCGAGCACACAGGAGGAAAGACAAGCAGCGCAGCTTGATGCGTAGTAAAAAAAATAATAAATATACAACTGGTCGACCTCATTAGAAATAAAAACCCAAAAGATTAGATAGACAAACAAACAAACACATGAATGTGGAGACAAGGGCAGTGCACGCAGGAGCAAAGGTAAACAGCAGACAGACCTGAATCCTTATCTTTACGAGGTCGACCTCAGAACTTTGTTCAGTTTGTCTCGGTGACGGATAATGGAAGGAAGGGCAGGCAACTGGTCGACTTCATTTAAATAAACAAATAAAAAATAAGATAAACTCTCAGGAATACACAAATAATAACAAAAAAATTGTAAAGTGGAGAAAGCGAGAGCGCGCGAATGCACTCAAGCAAACACAAACAGCACAGCACGATGCGTATATTTTTAAAATTGACAAAATAAATCACAAATAAATCAAAACTAAAAATAAGTGGAAAAGGCGAGAGTGCGCGAGCACACAGGAGCAAAGACAAGCAGCGCAGCTTGATGCGTAGTAAAAAAAATAATAAATAGACAACTGGTCGACCTCATTAGAAATAAAAACCCAAAAGATTAGATAGACAAACAAACAAACACATAAATGTGGAGAGAAGGGCAGTGCGCGCAGGAGCAAAGGTAAACAGCAGACAGACCTGAATCCTTATCTTTACAAGGTGGACCTCAGAACTTTGTACAGTTTTTCTCGGTGACGGATAATGGAAGGAAGGGCAGGCAACTGGTCGACTTCATTTAAATAAACAAATAAAAAATAAGATAAACTCTCAGGAATAGATAAATAATAACAAAAAAATTGTAAAGTGGAGAAAGCGAGAGCGCGCGAATTAACTCAAGCAAACACAAACAGCACAGCACGATGCGTATTTTTTTTTTAAATTGAAAAAATAAATCAAAAATAAATCAAAAATAAAAATAAGTGGAAAAGGCGAGAGTGCGCGAGCACACAGGAGCAAAGACAAGCAGCGCAGCTTGATGCGTAGTTAAAAAAATAATAAATAGACAACTGGTCGACCTCATTAGAAATAAAAACCCAAAAGATTAGATAGACAAACAAACAAACACATAAATGTGGAGAGAAGGGCAGTGCGCGCAGGAGCAAAGGTAAACAGCAGACAGACCTGAATCCTTATCTTTACAAGGTCGACCTCAGAACTTTGTTCAGTTTGTCTCGGTGACGGATAATGGAAGGAAGGGCAGGCAACTGGTCGACTTCATTTAAATAAACAAATAAAAAATAAGATAAACTCTCACGAATAGATAAATAATAACAAAAAAATTGTAAAGTGGAGAAAGCGAGAGCGCGCGAATGCACTCAAGCAAACACAAACAGCACAGCACGATGGGTATTTTTTTTAAAAATTGACAAAATAAATAAAAAATAAATCAAAAATAAAAATAAGTGGAAAAGGCGAGAGTGCGCGAGCACACAGGAGCAAAGACAAGCAGCGCAGCTTGATGCGTAGTAAAAAAAATAATAAATAGACAACTGGTCGACCTCATTAGAAGTAAAAACCCCAAAGATTAGATAGACAAACAAACAAACACATAAATGTGGAGAGAAGGGCAGTGCGCGCAGGAGCAAAGGTAAACAGCAGACAGACCTGAATCCTTATCTTTACAAGGTCGACCTCAGAACTTTGTTCAGTTTGTCTCGGTGACGGATAATGGAAGGAAGGGCAGGCAACTGGTCGACTTCATTTAAATAAACAAATAAAAAATAAGATAAACTCTCAGGAATAGATAAATAATAACAAAAACAATGTAAAGTGGAGAAAGCGAGAGCGCGCGAATGCACTCAAGCAAACAAAACAGCACAGCACGATGCGGATTTTTTTTTAAATTGACGAAATAAATCAAAAATAAATCAAAAATAAAAATAAGTGGAAAAGGCGAGAGTGCGCGAGCACACAGGAGCAAAGACAAGCAGCGCAGCTTGATGCGTAGTAAAAAAAATAATAAATAGACAACTGGTCGACCTCATTAGAAATAAAAACCCAAAAGATTAGATAGACAAACAAACAAACACATAATTGTGGAGAGAAGGGCAGTGCGCGCAGGAGCAAAGGTAAACAGCAGACAGACCTGAATCCTTATCTTTACAAGGTCGACCTCAGAACTTTGTTCAGTTTGTCTCGGTGACGGATAATGGAAGGAAGGGCAGGCAACTGGTCGACTTCATTTAAATAAACAAATAAAAAATAAGATAAACTCTCAGGAATAGATAAATAATAACAAAAAAATTGTAAAGTGGAGAAAGCGAGAGCGCGGGAATGCACTCAAGCAAACACAAACAGCACAGCACGATGCGTATTTTTTTTTTAAATTGACAAAATAAATCCAAAATAAAAATAAGTGGGAAAGGCGAGATTGCGCGAGCACACAGGAGCAAAGACAAGCAGCGCAGCTTGATGCGTAGTAAAAAAAATAATAAATAGACAACTGGTTGACCTCATTAGAAATAAAAACCCCAAAGATTAGATAGACAAACAAACAAACACATAAATGTGGAGAGAAGGGCAGTGCGCGCAGGAGCAAAGGTAAACAGCAGACAGACCTGAATCCTTATCTTTACAAGGTCGACCTCAGAACTTTGTTCAGTTTGTCTCGGTGACGGATAATGGAAGGAAGGGCAGGCAACTGGTCGACTTCATTTAAATAAACAAATAAAAAATAAGATAAACTCTCAGGAATAGATAAATAATAACAAAAAAATTGTAAAGTGGAGAAAGCGAGAGCGCGCGAATGCACTCAAGCAAACACAAACAGCACAGCACGATGCGTATTTTTTTTTTAAAATTGACAAAATAAATCAAAAATAAAAATAAGTGGAAAAGGCGAGAGTGCGCGAGCACACAGGAGCAAAGACAAGCAGCGCAGCTTGATGCGTATGAAAAAAAATAATAAATAGACAACTGGTCGACCTCATTAGAAATAAAAACCCAAAAGATTAGATAGACAAACAAACAAACACATAAATGTCGAGAGAAGGGCAGTGCGCGCAGGAGCAAAGGTAAACAGCAGACAGACCTGAATCCTTATCTTTACAAGGTCGACCTCAGAACTTTGTTCAGTTTGTCTCGGTGACGGATAATGGAAGGAAGGGCAGGCAACTGGTCGACTTCATTTAAATAAACAAATAAAAAATAAGATAAACTCTCACGAATAGATAAATAATAACAAAAAAATTGTAAAGTGGAGAAAGCGAGAGCGCGCGAATGCACTCAAGCAAACACAAACAGCACAGCACGATGCGTATTTTTTTTTAAATTGACAAAATAAATCCAAAATAAAAATAAGTGGGAAAGGCGAGATTGCGCGAGCACACAGTAGCAAAGACAAGCAGGGCAGCTTGATGCGTAGTAAAAAAAATAATAAATAGACAACTGGTTGACCTCATTAGAAATAAAAACCCCAAAGATTAGATAGACAAACAAACAAACACATAAATGTGGAGAGAAGGGCAGTGCGCGCAGGAGCAAAGGTAAACAGCAGACAGACCTGAATCCTTATCTTTACAAGGTCGACCTCAGAACTTTGTTCAGTTTGTCTCGGTGACGGATAATGGAAGGAAGGGCAGGCAACTGGTCGACTTCATTTAAATAAACAAATAAAAAATAAGATAAACTCTCACGAATAGATAAATAATAACAAAAAAATTGTAAAGTGGAGAAAGCGAGAGCGCGCGAATGCACTCAAGCAAACACAAACAGCACAGCACGATGCGTATTTTTTTTTAAATTGACAAAATAAATAAAAAATAAATCAAAAATAAAAATAAGTTTAAAAGGCGAGAGTGCGCGAGCACACAGGAGCAAAGACAAGCAGCGCAGGTTGTTGCGTAGTAAAAAAAAATAATAAATAGACAACTGGTCGACCTCATTAGAAATAAAAACCCAAAAGATTAGATAGACAAACAAACAAACACATAAATATGGAGAGAAGGGCAGTGCCCGCAGGAGCAAAGGTAAACAGCAGACAGACTGAATCCTTATCTTTACAAGGTCGACCTCAGAACTTTGTTCAGTTTGTCTCGGTGACGGATAATGGAAGGAAGGGCAGGCAACTGGTCGACTTCATTTAAATAAACAAATAAAACATAAGATAATCTCTCAGGAATAGATAAATAATAACAAAAAAATTGTAAAGTGGAGAAAGCGAGAGCGCGCGAATGCACTCAAGCAAACACAAACAGCATAACACGATGCGTATTTTTTTTTAAAAATGACAAAATAAATCAAAAATAAAAATAAGTGGAAAAGGCGAGAGTGCGCGAGCACACAGGAGGAAAGACAAGCAGCGCAGCTTGATGCGTAGTAAAAAAAATAATAAATATACAACTGGTCGACCTCATTAGAAATAAAAACCCAAAAGATTAGATAGACAAACAAACAAACACATGAATGTGGAGACAAGGGCAGTGCACGCAGGAGCAAAGGTAAACAGCAGACAGACCTGAATCCTTATCTTTACGAGGTCGACCTCAGAACTTTGTTCAGTTTGTCTCGGTGACGGATAATGGAAGGAAGGGCAGGCAACTGGTCGACTTCATTTAAATAAACAAATAAAAAATAAGATAAACTCTCAGGAATACACAAATAATAACAAAAAAATTGTAAAGTGGAGAAAGCGAGAGCGCGCGAATGCACTCAAGCAAACACAAACAGCACAGCACGATGCGTATATTTTTAAAATTGACAAAATAAATCAAAATAAATCAAAACTAAAAATAAGTGGAAAAGGCGAGAGTGCGCGAGCACACAGGAGCAAAGACAAGCAGCGCAGCTTGATGCGTAGTAAAAAAAATAATAAATAGACAACTGGTCGACCTCATTAGAAATAAAAACCCAAAAGATTAGATAGACAAACAAACAAACACATAAATGTGGAGAGAAGGGCAGTGCGCGCAGGAGCAAAGGTAAACAGCAGACAGACCTGAATCCTTATCTTTACAAGGTGGACCTCAGAACTTTGTACAGTTTGTCTCGGTGACGGATAATGGAAGGAAGGGCAGGCAACTGGTCGACTTCATTTAAATAAACAAATAAAAAATAAGATAAACTCTCACGAATAGATAAATAATAACAAAAAAATTGTAAAGTGGAGAAAGCGAGAGCGCGCGAATTCACTCAAGCAAACACAAACAGCACAGCACGATGCGTATTTTTTTTTTAAAATTGAAAAAATAAATCAAAAATAAATCAAAAATAAAAATAAGTGGAAAAGGCGAGAGTGCGCGAGCACACAGGAGCAAAGACAAGCAGCGCAGCTTGATGCGTAGTTAAAAAAATAATAAATAGACAACTGGTCGACCTCATTAGAAATAAAAACCCAAAAGATTAGATAGACAAACAAACAAACACATAAATGTGGAGAGAAGGGCAGTGCGCGCAGGAGCAAAGGTAAACAGCAGACAGACCTGAATCCTTATCTTTACAAGGTCGACCTCAGAACTTTGTTCAGTTTGTCTCGGTGACGGATAATGGAAGGAAGGGCAGGCAACTGGTCGACTTCATTTAAATAAACAAATAAAAAATAAGATAAACTCTCACGAATAGATAAATAATAACAAAAAAATTGTAAAGTGGAGAAAGCGAGAGCGCGCGAATGCACTCAAGCAAACACAAACAGCACAGCACGATGCGTATTTTTTTTAAAAATTGACAAAATAAATAAAAAATAAATCAAAAATAAAAATAAGTGGAAAAGGCGAGAGTGCGCGAGCACACAGGAGCAAAGACAAGCAGCGCAGCTTGATGCGTAGTAAAAAAAATAATAAATAGACAACTGGTTGACCTCATTAGAAATAAAAACCCAAAAGATTAGATAGACAAACAAACAAACACATAAATGTGGAGAGAAGGGCAGTGCGCGCAGGAGCAAATGTAAACAGCAGACAGACCTGAATCCTTATCTTTACAAGGTCGACCTCAGAACTTTGTTCAGTTTGTCTCGGTGACGGATAATGGAAGGAAGGGCAGGCAACTGGTCGACTTCATTTAAATAAACAAATAAAAAATAAGATAAACTCTCAGGAATAGATAAATAATAACAAAAAATTGTAAAGTGGAGAAAGCGAGAGCGCGCGAATGCACTCAAGCAAACACAAACAGCACAGCACGATGCGTATTTTTTTTTTAAATTGACAAAATAAATCAAAAATAAAAATAAGTGGAAAAGGCGAGATTGCGCGAGCACACAGGAGCAAAGACAAGCAGCGCAGCTTGATGCGTAGTAAAAAAAATAATAAATAGACAACTGGTCGACCTCATTAGAAATAAAAACCCAAAAGATTAGATAGACAAACAAACAAACACATAAATGTGGAGAGAAGGGCAGTGCGCGCAGGAGCAAAGGTAAACAGCAGACAGACCTGAATCCTTATCTTTACAAGGTCGACCTCAGAACTTTGTTCAGTTTGTCTCGGTGACGGATAATGGAAGGAAGGGCAGGCAACTGGTCGACTTCATTTAAATAAACAAATAAAAAATAAGATAAACTCTCACGAATAGATAAATAATAACAAAAAAATTGTAAAGTGGAGAAAGCGAGAGCGCGCGAATGCACTCAAGCAAACACAAACAGCACAGCACGATGCGTATTTTTTTTTAAATTGACAAAATAAATAAAAAATAAATCAAAAATAAAAATAAGTTTAAAAGGCGAGAGTGCGCGAGCACACAGGAGCAAAGACAAGCAGCGCAGGTTGTTGCGTAGTAAAAAAAAATAATAAATAGACAACTGGTCGACCTCATTAGAAATAAAAACCCAAAAGATTAGATAGACAAACAAACAAACACATAAATATGGAGAGAAGGGCAGTGCGCGCAGGAGCAAAGGTAAACAGCAGACAGAACTGAATCCTTATCTTTACAAGGTCGACCTCAGAACTTTGTTCAGTTTGTCTCGGTGATGGATAATGGAAGGAAGGGCAGGCAACTGGTCGACTTCATTTAAATAAACAAATAAAAAATAAGATAAACTCTCAGGAATAGATAAATAATAACAAATAAATTGTACAGTGGAGAAAGCGAGAGCGCGCGAATGCACTCAAGCAAACACAAACAGCACAGCACGATGCCTATTTTTTATTAAAATTGACAAAATAAATCAAAAATAAATCAAAAATAAAAATAAGTGGAAAAGGCGAGAGTGCGCGAGCACACAGGAGCAAAGACAAGCAGCGCAGCTTGATGCGTAGTAAAAAAAATAATAAATAGACAACTGGTCGACCTCATTAGAAATAAAAACCCAAAAGATTAGATAGACAAACAAACAAACACATAAATGTGGAGAGAAGGGCAGTGCGCGCAGGAGCAAAGGTAAACAGCAGACAGACCTGAATCCTTATCTTTACAAGGTCGACCTCAGAACTTTGTTCAGTTTGTCTCGGTGACGGATAATGGAAGGAAGGGCAGGCAACTGGTCGACTTCATTTAAATAAACAAATAAAAAATAAGATAAACTCTCAGGAATAGATAAATAATAACAAAAAAATTGTAAAGTGGAGAAAGCGAGAGCGCGCGAATGCACTCAAGCAAACACAAACAGCACAGCACGATGCGTATATTTTTAAAATTGACAAAATAAATCAAAAATAAATCAAAAATAAAAATAAGTGGAAAAGGCGAGAGTGCGCGAGCACACAGGAGCAAAGACAAGCAGCGCAGCTTGATGCGTAGTAAAAAAAATAATAAATAGACAACTGGTCGACCTCATTAGAAATAAAAACCCAAAAGATTAGATAGACAAACAAACAAACACATAAATGTGGAGAGAAGGGCAGTGCGCGCAGGAGCAAAGGTAAACAGCAGACAGACCTGAATCCTTATCTTTACAAGGTCGACCTCAGAACTTTGTACAGTTTGTCTCGGTGACGGATAATGGAAGGAAGGGCAGGCAACTGGTCGACTTCATTTAAATAAACAAATAAAAAATAAGATAAACTCTCAGGAATAGATAAATAATAACAAAAAAATTGTAAAGTGGAGAAAGCGAGAGCGCGCGAATGCACTCAAGCAAACACAAACAGCACAGCACGATGCGTATTTTTTTTTTAAAATTGAAAAAATAAATCAAAAATAAATCAAAAATAAAAATAAGTGGAAAAGGCGAGAGTGCGCGAGCACACAGGAGCAAAGACAAGCAGCGCAGCTTGATGCGTAGTAAAAAAAATAATAAATAGACAACTGGTCGACCTCATTAGAAATAAAAACCCAAAAGATTAGATAGACAAACAAACAAACACATAAATGTGGAGAGAAGGGCAGTGCGCGCAGGAGCAAAGGTAAACAGCAGACAGACCTGAATCCTTATCTTTACAAGGTCGACCTCAGAACTTTGTTCAGTTTGTCTCGGTGACGGATAATGGAAGGAAGGGCAGGCAACTGGTCGACTTCATTTAAATAAACAAATAAAAAATAAGATAAACTCTCACGAATAGATAAATAATAACAAAAAAATTGTAAAGTGGAGAAAGCGAGAGCGCGCGAATGCACTCAAGCAAACACAAACAGCACAGCACGATGCGTATTTTTTTTAAAATTGACAAAATAAATAAAAAATAAATCAAAAATAAAAATAAGTGGAAAAGGCGAGAGTGCGCGAGCACACAGGAGCAAAGACAAGCAGCGCAGCTTGATGCGTAGTAAAAAAAATAATAAATAGACAACTGGTCGACCTCATTAGAAATAAAAACCCAAAAGATTAGATAGACAAACAAACAAACACATAAATGTGGAGAGAAGGGCAGTGCGCGCAGGAGCAAAGGTAAACAGCAGACAGACCTGAATCCTTATCTTTACAAGGTCGACCTCAGAACTTTGTTCAGTTTGTCTCGGTGACGGATAATGGAAGGAAGGGCAGGCAACTGGTCGACTTCATTTAAATAAACAAATAAAAAATAAGATAAACTCTCAGGAATAGATAAATAATAACAAAAAAATTGTAAAGTGGAGAAAGCGAGAGCGCGCGAATGCACTCAAGCAAACACAAACAGCACAGCACGATGCGTATTTTTTTTTTAAATTGACAAAATAAATCAAAAATAAAAATAAGTGGAAAAGGCGAGAGTGCGCGAGCACACAGGAGCAAAGACAAGCAGCGCAGCTTGATGCGTAGTAAAAAAAATAATAAATAGACAACTGGTCGACCTCATTAGAAATAAAAACCCCAAAGATTAGATAGACAAACAAACAAACACATAAATGTGGAGAGAAGGGCAGTGCGCGCAGGAGCAAAGGTAAACAGCAGACAGACCTGAATCCTTATCTTTACAAGGTCGACCTCAGAACTTTGTTCAGTTTGTCTCGGTGACGGATAATGGAAGGAAGGGCAGGCAACTGGTCGACTTCATTTAAATAAACAAATAAAAAATAAGATAAACTCTCACGAATAGATAAATAATAACAAAAAAATTGTAAAGTGGAGAAAGCGAGAGCGCGCGAATGCACTCAAGCAAACACAAACAGCACAGCACGATGCGTATTTTTTTTAAAATTGACAAAATAAATCAAAAATAAAAATAAGTGGGAAAGGCGAGAGTGCGCGAGCACACAGGAGCAAAGACAAGCAGCGCAGCTTGATGCGTAGTAAAAAAAATAATAAATAGACAACTGGTCGACCTCATTAGAAATAAAAACCCAAAAGATTAGATAGACAAACAAACAAACACATAAATGTGGAGAGAAGGCAGTGCGCGCAGGAGCAAATGTAAACAGCAGACAGACCTGAATCCTTATCTTTACAAGGTCGACCTCAGAACTTTGTTCAGTTTGTCTCGGTGACGGATAATGGAAGGAAGGGCAGGCAACTGGTCGACTTCATTTAAATAAACAAATAAAAAATAAGATAAACTCTCAGGAATAGATAAATAATAACAAAAAATTGTAAAGTGGAGAAAGCGAGAGCGCGCGAATGCACTCAAGCAAACACAAACAGCACAGCACGATGCGTATTTTTTTTTAAATTGACAAAATAAATCAAAAATAAAAATAAGTGGGAAAGGCGAGAGTGCGCGAGCACACAGGAGCAAAGACAAGCAGCGCAGCTTGATGCGTAGTAAAAAAAATAATAAATAGACAACTGGTCGACCTCATTAGAAATAAAAACCCAAAAGATTAGATAGACAAACAAACAAACACATAAATGTGGAGAGAAGGGCAGTGCGCGCAGGAGCAAAGGTAAAGAGCAGACAGACCTGAATCCTTATCTTTACAAGGTCGACCTCAGAACTTTGTTCAGTTTGTCTCGGTGACGGATAATGGAAGGAAGGGCAGGCAACTGGTCGACTTCATTTAAATAAACAAATAAAAAATAAGATAAACTCTCAGGAATAGATAAATAATAACAAAAAAATTGTAAAGTGGAGAAAGCGAGAGCGCGCGAATGCACTCAAGCAAACACAAACAGCACAGCACGATGCGTATTTTTTTTTAAAATTGACAAAATAAATCAAAAATAAAAATAAGTGGAAAAGGCGAGAGTGCGCGAGCACACAGGAGCAAAGACAAGCAGCGCAGCTTGATGCGTATGAAAAAAAATAATAAATAGACAACTGGTCGACCTCATTATAAATAAAAACCCAAAAGATTAGATAGACAAACAAACAAACACATAAATGTGGAGAGAAGGGCAGTGCGCGCAGGAGCAAAGGTAAACAGCAGACAGACCTGAATCCTTATCTTTACAAGGTCGACCTCAGAACTTTGTTCAGTTTGTCTCCGTGACGGATAATGGAAGGAAGGGCAGGCAACTGGTCGACTTCATTTAAATAAACAAATAAAAAATAAGATAAACTCTCACGAATAGATAAATAATAACAAAAAAAGTGTAAAGTGGAGAAAGCGAGAGCGCGCGAATGCACTCAAGCAAACACAAACAGCACAGCACGATGCGTATTTTTTTTTTAAATTGACAAAATAAATCCAAAATAAAAATAAGTGGGAAAGGCGAGAGTGCGCGAGCACACAGGAGCAAAGACAAGCAGCGCAGCTTGATGCGTAGTAAAAAAAATAATAAATAGACAACTGGTTGACCTCATTAGAAATAAAAACCCCAAAGATTAGATAGACAAACAAACAAACACATAAATGTGGAGAGAAGGGCAGTGCGCGCAGGAGCAAAGGTAAACAGCAGACAGACCTGAATCCTTATCTTTACAAGGTCGACCTCAGAACTTTGTTCAGTTTGTCTCGGTGACGGATAATGGAAGGAAGGGCAGGCAACTGGTCGACTTCATTTAAATAAACAAATAAAAAATAAGATAAACTCTCACGAATAGATAAATAATAACAAAAAAATTGTAAAGTGGAGAAAGCGAGAGCGCGCGAATGCACTCAAGCAAACACAAACAGCACAGCACGATGCGTATTTTTTTAAATTGACAAAATAAATAAAAAATAAATCAAAAATAAAAATAAGTTTAAAAGGCGAGAGTGCGCGAGCACACAGGAGCAAAGACAAGCAGCGCAGCTTGTTGCGTAGTAAAAAAAAATAATAAATAGACAACTGGTCGACCTCATTAGAAATAAAAACCCAAAAGATTAGATAGACAAACAAACAAACACATAAATGTGGAGAGAAGGGCAGTGCGCGCAGGAGCAAAGGTAAACAGCAGACAGAACTGAATCCTTATCTTTACAAGGTCGACCTCAGAACTTTGTTCAGTTTGTCTCGGTGACGGATAATGGAAGGAAGGGCAGGCAACTGGTCGACTTCATTTAAATAAACAAATAAAAAATAAGATAAACTCTCAGGAATAGATAAATAATAACAAATAAATTGTACAGTGGAGAAAGCGAGAGCGCGCGAATGCACTCAAGCAAACACAAACAGCACAGCACGATGCCTATTTTTTTAAATTGACAAAATAAATAAAAAATAAATCAAAAATAAAAATAAGTGGAAAAGGCGAGAGTGCACGAGCACACAGGAGCAAAGACAAGCAGCGCAGCTTGATGCGTAGTAAAAAAAAATAATAAATAGACAACTGGTCGACCTCATTAGAAATAAAAACCCAAAAGATTAGATAGACAAACAAACAAACACATAAATGTGGAGAGAAGGGCAGTGCGCGCAGGAGCAAAGGTAAACAGCAGACAGACCTGAATCCTTATCTTTACGAGGTCGACCTCAGAACTTTGTTCAGTTTGTCTCGGTGACGGATAATGGAAGGAAGGGCAGGCAACTGGTCGACTTCATTTAAATAAACAAATAAAAAATAAGATAAACTCTCAGGAATACACAAATAATAACAAAAAAATTGTAAAGTGGAGAAAGCGAGAGCGCGCGAATGCACTCAAGCAAACACAAACAGCACAGCACGATGCGTATATTTTTAAAATTGACAAAATAAATCAAAAATAAATCAAAACTAAAAATAAGTGGAAAAGGCGAGAGTGCGCGAGCACACAGGAGCAAAGACAAGCAGCGCAGCTTGATGCGTAGTAAAAAAAATAATAAATAGACAACTGGTCGACCTCATTAGAAATAAAAACCCAAAAGATTAGATAGACAAACAAACAAACACATAAATGTGGAGAGAAGGGCAGTGCGCGCAGGAGCAAAGGTAAACAGCAGACAGACCTGAATCCTTATCTTTACAAGGTGGACCTCAGAACTTTGTACAGTTTGTCTCGGTGACGGATAATGGAAGGAAGGGCAGGCAACTGGTCGACTTCATTTAAATAAACAAATAAAAAATAAGATAAACTCTCAGGAATAGATAAATAATAACAAAAAAATTGTAAAGTGGAGAAAGCGAGAGCGCGCGAATGCACTCAAGCAAACACAAACAGCACAGCACGATGCGTATTTTTTTTTAAAATTGAAAAAATAAATCAAAAATAAATCAAAAATAAAAATAAGTGGAAAAGGCGAGAGTGCGCGAGCACACAGGAGCAAAGACAAGCAGCGCAGCTTGATGCGTAGTTAAAAAAATAATAAATAGACAACTGGTCGACCTCATTAGAAATAAAAACCCAAAAGATTAGATAGACAAACAAACAAACACATAAATGTGGAGAGAAGGGCAGTGCGCGCAGGAGCAAAGGTAAACAGCAGACAGACCTGAATCCTTATCTTTACAAGGTCGACCTCAGAACTTTGTTCAGTTTGTCTCGGTGACGGATAATGGAAGGAAGGGCAGGCAACTGGTCGACTTCATTTAAATAAACAAATAAAAAATAAGATAAACTCTCAGGAATAGATAAATAATAACAAAAAAATTGTAAAGTGGAGAAAGCGAGAGCGCGCGAATGCACTCAAGCAAACACAAACAGCACAGCACGATGCGTATTTTTTTAAAAATTGACAAAATAAATAAAAATAAATCAAAAATAAAAATAAGTGGAAAAGGCGAGAGTGCGCGAGCACACAGGAGCAAAGACAAGCAGCGCAGCTTGATGCGTAGTAAAAAAAATAATAAATAGACAACTGGTCGACCTCATTAGAAATAAAAACCCAAAAGATTAGATAGACAAACAAACAAACACATAAATGTGGAGAGAAGGGCAGTGCGCGCAGGAGCAAAGGTAAACAGCAGACAGACCTGAATCCTTATCTTTACAAGGTCGACCTCAGAACTTTGTTCAGTTTGTCTCGGTGACGGATAATGGAAGGAAGGGCAGGCAACTGGTCGACTTCATTTAAATAAAGAAATAAAAAATAAGATAAACTCTCAGGAATAGATAAATAATAACAAAAAATTGTAAAGTGGAGAAAGCGAGAGCGCGCGAATGCACTCAAGCAAACACAAACAGCACAGCACGATGCGTATTTTTTTTTTAAATTGACAAAATAAATCAAAAATAAAAATAAGTGGAAAAGGCGAGATGCGCGAGCACACAGGAGCAAAGACAAGCAGCGCAGCTTGATGCGTAGTAAAAAAAATAATAAATAGACAACTGGTCGACCTCATTAGAAATAAAAACCCAAAAGATTAGATAGACAAACAAACAAACACATAAATGTGGAGAGAAGGGCAGTGCGCGCAGGAGCAAAGGTAAACAGCAGACAGACCTGAATCCTTATCTTTACAAGGTCGACCTCAGAACTTTGTTCAGTTTGTCTCGTGACGGATAATGGAAGGAAGGGCAGGCAACTGGTCGACTTCATTTAAATAAACAAATAAAAAATAAGATAAACTCTCACGAATAGATAAATAATAACAAAAAAATTGTAAAGTGGAGAAAGCGAGAGCGCGCGAATGCACTCAAGCAAACACAAACAGCACAGCACGATGCGTATTTTTTTTTAAAATTGACAAAATAAATCAAAAATAAAAATAAGTGGAAAAGGCGAGAGTGCGCGAGCACACAGGAGCAAAGACAAGCAGCGCAGCTTGATGCGTAGTAAAAAAAATAATAAATAGACAACTGGTCACCTCATTAGAAATAAAAACCCAAAAGATTAGATAGACAAACAAACAAACACATAAATGTGGAGAGAAGGCAGTGCGCGCAGGAGCAAATGTAAACAGCAGACAGACCTGAATCCTTATCTTTACAAGGTCGACCTCAGAACTTTGTTCAGTTTGTCTCGGTGACGGATAATGGAAGGAAGGGCAGGCAACTGGTCGACTTCATTTAAATAAACAAATAAAAAATAAGATAAACTCTCAGGAATAGATAAATAATAACAAAAAATTGTAAAGTGGAGAAAGCGAGAGCGCGCGAATGCACTCAAGCAAACACAAACAGCACAGCACGATGCGTATTTTTTTTAAATTGACAAAATAAATCAAAAATAAAAATAAGTGGGAAAGGCGAGAGTGCGCGAGCACACAGGAGCAAAGACAAGCAGCGCAGCTTGATGCGTAGTAAAAAAAATAATAAATAGACAACTGGTCGACCTCATTAGAAATAAAAACCCAAAAGATTAGATAGACAAACAAACAAACACATAAATGTGGAGAGAAGGGCAGTGCGCGCAGGAGCAAAGGTAAACAGCAGACAGACCTGAATCCTTATCTTTACAAGGTCGACCTCAGAACTTTGTTCAGTTTGTCTCGGTGACGGATAATGGAAGGAAGGGCAGGCAACTGGTCGACTTCATTTAAATAAACAAATAAAAAATAAGATAAACTCTCAGGAATAGATAAATAATAACAAAAAAATTGTAAAGTGGAGAAAGCGAGAGCGCGCGAATGCACTCAAGCAAACACAAACAGCACAGCACGATGCGTATTTTTTTTTAAATTGACAAAATAAATCAAAAATAAAAATAAGTGGAAAAGGCGAGAGTGCGCGAGCACACAGGAGCAAAGACAAGCAGCGCAGCTTGATGCGTAGTAAAAAAAATAATAAATAGACAACTGGTCGACCTCATTAGAAATAAAAACCCAAAAGATTAGATAGACAAACAAACAAACACATAAATGTGGAGAGAAGGGCAGTGCGCGCAGGAGCAAAGGTAAACAGCAGACAGACCTGAATCCTTATCTTTACAAGGTCGACCTCAGAACTTTGTTCAGTTTGTCTCGGTGACGGATAATGGAAGGAAGGGCAGGCAACTGGTCGACTTCATTTAAATAAACAAATAAAAAATAAGATAAACTCTCACGAATAGATAAATAATAACAAAAAAAGTTGTAAAGTGGAGAAAGCGAGAGCGCGCGAATGCACTCAAGCAAACACAAACAGCACAGCACGATGCGTATTTTTTTTTTAAATTGACAAAATAAATCCAAAATAAAAATAAGTGGAAAGGCGAGAGTGCGCGAGCACACAGGAGCAAAGACAAGCAGCGCAGCTTGATGCGTAGTAAAAAAAATAATAAATAGACAACTGGTTGACCTCATTAGAAATAAAAACCCAAAGATTAGATAGACAAACAAACAAACACATAAATGTGGAGAGAAGGGCAGTGCGCGCAGGAGCAAAGGTAAACAGCAGACAGACCTGAATCCTTATCTTTACAAGGTCGACCTCAGAACTTTGTTCAGTTTGTCTCGGTGACGGATAATGGAAGGAAGGGCAGGCAACTGGTCGACTTCATTTAAATAAACAAATAAAAAATAAGATAAACTCTCACGAATAGATAAATAATAACAAAAAAATTGTAAAGTGGAGAAAGCGAGAGCGCGCGAATGCACTCAAGCAAACACAAACAGCACAGCACGATGCGTATTTTTTTAAATTGACAAAATAAATAAAAAATAAATCAAAAATAAAAATAAGTTTAAAAGGCGAGAGTGCGCGAGCACACAGGAGCAAAGACAAGCAGCGCAGCTTGTTGCGTAGTAAAAAAAAATAATAAATAGACAACTGGTCGACCTCATTAGAAATAAAAACCCAAAAGATTAGATAGACAAACAAACAAACACATAAATGTGGAGAGAAGGGCAGTGCGCGCAGGAGCAAAGGTAAACAGCAGACAGAACTGAATCCTTATCTTTACAAGGTCGACCTCAGAACTTTGTTCAGTTTGTCTCGGTGACGGATAATGGAAGGAAGGGCAGGCAACTGGTCGACTTCATTTAAATAAACAAATAAAAAATAAGATAAACTCTCAGGAATAGATAAATAATAACAAATAAATTGTACAGTGGAGAAAGCGAGAGCGCGCGAATGCACTCAAGCAAACACAAACAGCACAGCACGATGCCTATTTTTTATTAAAATTGACAAAATAAATAAAAAATAAATCAAAAATAAAAATAAGTGGAAAAGGCGAGAGTGCGCGAGCACACAGGAGCAAAGACAAGCAGCGCAGCTTGATGCGTAGTAAAAAAAATAATAAATAGACAACTGGTCGACCTCATTAGAAATAAAAACCCAAAAGATTAGATAGACAAACAAACAAACACATGAATGTGGAGACAAGGGCAGTGCACGCAGGAGCAAAGGTAAACAGCAGACAGACCTGAATCCTTATCTTTACGAGGTCGACCTCAGAACTTTGTTCAGTTTGTCTCGGTGACGGATAATGGAAGGAAGGGCAGGCAACTGGTCGACTTCATTTAAATAAACAAATAAAAAATAAGATAAACTCTCAGGAATACACAAATAATAACAAAAAAATTGTAAAGTGGAGAAAGCGAGAGCGCGCGAATGCACTCAAGCAAACACAAACAGCACAGCACGATGCGTATATTTTTAAAATTGACAAAATAAATCAAAATAAATCAAAACTAAAAATAAGTGGAAAAGGCGAGAGTGCGCGAGCACACAGGAGCAAAGACAAGCAGCGCAGCTTGATGCGTAGTAAAAAAAATAATAAATAGACAACTGGTCGACCTCATTAGAAATAAAAACCCAAAAGATTAGATAGACAAACAAACAAACACATAAATGTGGAGAGAAGGGCAGTGCGCGCAGGAGCAAAGGTAAACAGCAGACAGACCTGAATCCTTATCTTTACAAGGTGGACCTCAGAACTTTGTACAGTTTGTCTCGGTGACGGATAATGGAAGGAAGGGCAGGCAACTGGTCGACTTCATTTAAATAAACAAATAAAAAATAAGATAAACTCTCAGGAATAGATAAATAATAACAAAAAAATTGTAAAGTGGAGAAAGCGAGAGCGCGCGAATTCACTCAAGCAAACACAAACAGCACAGCACGATGCGTATTTTTTTTTTTAAAATTGAAAAAATAAATCAAAAATAAATCAAAAATAAAAATAAGTGGAAAAGGCGAGAGTGCGCGAGCACACAGGAGCAAAGACAAGCAGCGCAGCTTGATGCGTAGTTAAAAAAATAATAAATAGACAACTGGTCGACCTCATTAGAAATAAAAACCCAAAAGATTAGATAGACAAACAAACAAACACATAAATGTGGAGAGAAGGGCAGTGCGCGCAGGAGCAAAGGTAAACAGCAGACAGACCTGAATCCTTATCTTTACAAGGTCGACCTCAGAACTTTGTTCAGTTTGTCTCCGTGACGGATAATGGAAGGAAGGGCAGGCAACTGGTCGACTTCATTTAAATAAACAAATAAAAAATAAGATAAACTCTCAGGAATACACAAATAATAACAAAAAAATTGTAAAGTGGAGAAAGCGAGAGCGCGCGAATGCACTCAAGCAAACACAAACAGCACAGCACGATGCGTATTTTTTTTTTAAAATTGACAAAATAAATCAAAAATAAATCAAAAATAAAAATAAGTGGAAAAGGCGAGAGTGCGCGAGCACACAGGAGCAAAGACAAGCAGCGCAGCTTGATGCGTAGTAAAAAAAATAATAAATAGACAACTGGTTGACCTCATTAGAAATAAAAACCCAAAAGATTAGATAGACAAACAAACAAACACATAAATGTGGAGAGAAGGGCAGTGCGCGCAGGAGCAAATGTAAACAGCAGACAGACCTGAATCCTTATCTTTACAAGGTCGACCTCAGAACTTTGTTCAGTTTGTCTCGGTGACGGATAATGGCAGGAAGGGCAGGCAACTCGTCGACTTCATTTAAATAAACAAATAAAAAATAAGATAAACTCTCAGGAATAGATAAATAATAACAAAAAATTGTAAAGTGGAGAAAGCGAGAGCGCGCGAATGCACTCAAGCAAACACAAACAGCACAGCACGATGCGTATTTTTTTTTAATTGACAAAATAAATCAAAAATAAAAATAAGTGGAAAAGGCGAGAGTGCGCGAGCACACAGGAGCAAAGACAAGCAGCGCAGCTTGATGCGTAGTAAAAAAATAATAAATAGACAACTGGTCGACCTCATTAGAAATAAAAACCCAAAAGATTAGATAGACAAACAAACAAACACATAAATGTGGAGAGAAGGGCAGTGCGCGCAGGAGCAAAGGTAAACAGCAGACAGACCTGAATCCTTATCTTTACAAGGTCGACCTCAGAACTTTGTTCAGTTTGTCTCGGTGACGGATAATGGAAGGAAGGGCAGGCAACTGGTCGACTTCATTTAAATAAACAAATAAAAAATAAGATAAACTCTCACGAATAGATAAATAATAACAAAAAAATTGTAAAGTGGAGAAAGCGAGAGCGCGCGAATGCACTCAAGCAAACACAAACAGCACAGCACGATGCGTATTTTTTTTTTTAAATTGACAAAATAAATCAAAAATAAAAATAAGTGGAAAGGCGAGAGTGCGCGAGCACACAGGAGCAAAGACAAGCAGCGCAGCTTGATGCGTAGTAAAAAAATAATAAATAGACAACTGGTCGACCTCATTAGAAATAAAAACCCAAAAGATTAGATAGACAAACAAACAAACACATAAATGTGGAGAGAAGGGCAGTGCGCGCAGGAGCAAAGGTAAACAGCAGACAGACCTGAATCCTTATCTTTACAAGGTCGACCTCAGAACTTTGTTCAGTTTGTCTCGGTGACGGATAATGGAAGGAAGGGCAGGCAACTGGTCGACTTCATTTAAATAAACAAATAAAAAATAAGATAAACTCTCAGGAATAGATAAATAATAACAAAAAATTGTAAAGTGGAGAAAGCGAGAGCGCGCGAATGCACTCAAGCAAACACAAACAGCACAGCACGATGCGTATTTTTTTTTTAAATTGACAAAATAAATCAAAAATAAAAATAAGTGGGAAAGGCGAGATTGCGCGAGCACACAGGAGCAAAGACAAGCAGCGGCAGCTTGATGCGTAGTAAAAAAAATAATAAATAGACAACTGGTCGACCTCATTAGAAATAAAAACCCAAAGATTAGATAGACAAACAAACAAACACATAAATGTGGAGAGAAGGGCAGTGCGCGCAGGAGCAAAGGTAAACAGCAGACAGACCTGAATCCTTATCTTTACAAGGTCGACCTCAGAACTTTGTTCAGTTTGTCTCGGTGACGGATAATGGAAGGAAGGGCAGGCAACTGGTCGACTTCATTTAAATAAACAAATAAAAAATAAGATAAACTCTCACGAATAGATAAATAATAACAAAAAAATTGTAAAGTGGAGAAAGCGAGAGCGCGCGAATGCACTCAAGCAAACACAAACAGCACAGCACGATGCGTATTTTTTTTAAATTGACAAAATAAATCAAAAAATAAAAAAAATAAATGTTTAAAAGGCGAGAGTGCGCGAGCACACAGGAGCAAAGACAAGCAGCGCAGCTTGATGCGTAGTAAAAAAAATAATAAATAGACAACTGGTCGACCTCATTAGAAATAAAAACCCAAAAGATTAGATAGACAAACAAACAAACACATAAATGTGGAGAGAAGGGCAGTGCGCGCAGGAGCAAAGGTAAACAGCAGACAGACCTGAATCCTTATCTTTACAAGGTCGACCTCAGAACTTTGTTCAGTTTGTCCTCGGTGACGGATAATGGAAGGAAGGGCAGGCAACTGGTCGACTTCATTTAAATAAACAAATAAAAAATAAGATAAACTCTCAGGAATAGATAAATAATAACAAAAAATTGTAAAGTGGAGAAAGCGAGAGGGGCGCGAATGCACTCAAGCAAACACAAACAGCACAGCACGATGCGTATTTTTTTTAAAATTGACAAAATAAATCAAAAATAAATCAAAATAAAAATAAGTGGAAAAGGCGAGAGGTGCGCGAGCACACAGGAGCAAAGACAAGCAGCGCAGCTTGATGCGTAGTAAAAAAAATAATAAATAGACAACTGGTCGACCTCATTAGAAATAAAAACCCAAAAGATTAGATAGACAAACAAACAAACACATAAATGTGGAGAGAAGGGCAGTGCGCGCAGGAGCAAAGGTAAACAGCAGACAGACCTGAATCCTTATCTTTACAAGGTCGACCTCAGAACTTTGTTCAGTTTGTCTCGTGACGGATAATGGAAGGAAGGGCAGGCAACTGGTCGACTTCATTTAAATAAACAAATAAAAAATAAGATAAACTCTCAGGAATAGATAAATAATAACAAAAAAATTGTAAAGTGGAGAAAGCGAGAGCGCGCGAATGCACTCAAGCAAACACAAACAGCACAGCACGATGCGTATTTTTTTTTAAATTGACAAAATAAATCAAAAATAAAAATAAGTGGAAAAGGCGAGAGTGCGCGAGCACACAGGAGCAAAGACAAGCAGCGCAGCTTGATGCGTAGTAAAAAAAATAATAAATAGACAACTGGTCGACCTCATTAGAAATAAAAACCCAAAAGATTAGATAGACAAACAAACAAACACATAAATGTGGAGAGAAGGGCAGTGCGCGCAGGAGCAAAGGTAAACAGCAGACAGACCTGAATCCTTATCTTTACAAGGTCGACCTCAGAACTTTGTTCAGTTTGTCTCGGTGACGGATAATGGAAGGAAGGGCAGGCAACTGGTCGACTTCATTTAAATAAACAAATAAAAAATAAGATAAACTCTCAGGAATAGATAAATAATAACAAAAAATTGTAAAGTGGAGAAAGCGAGAGCGCGCGAATGCACTCAAGCAAACACAAACAGCACAGCACGATGCGTATTTTTTTTTTAAATTGACAAAATAAATAAAAAATAAATCAAAAATAAAAATAAGTGGAAAAGGCGAGAGTGCGCGAGCACACAGGAGCAAAGACAAGCAGCGCAGCTTGATGCGTAGTAAAAAAAATAATAAATAGACAACTGGTCGACCTCATTAGAAATAAAAACCCAAAAGATTAGATAGACAAACAAACAAACACATAAATGTGGAGAGAAGGGCAGTGCGCGCAGGAGCAAAGGTAAACAGCAGACAGACCTGAATCCTTATCTTTACAAGGTCGACCTCAGAACTTTGTTCAGTTTGTCTCGGTGACGGATAATGGAAGGAAGGGCAGGCAACTGGTCGACTTCATTTAAATAAACAAATAAAAAATAAGATAAACTCTCAGGAATAGATAAATAATAACAAAAAAATTGTAAAGTGGAGAAAGCGAGAGCGCGCGAATGCACTCAAGCAAACACAAACAGCACAGCACGATGCGTATTTTTTAAATTGACAAAATAAATCAAAATAAATCAAAAATAAAAATAAGTGGAAAAGGCGAGAGTGCGCGAGCACACAGGAGCAAAGACAAGCAGCGCAGCTTGATGCGTAGTAAAAAAAATAATAAATAGACAACTGGTCGACCTCATTAGAAATAAAACCCAAAAGATTAGATAGACAAACAAACAAACACATAAATGTGGAGAGAAGGGCAGTGCGCGCAGGAGCAAAGGTAAACAGCAGACAGACCTGAATCCTTATCTTTACAAGGTCGACCTCAGAACTTTGTTCAGTTTGTCTCGGTGACGGATAATGGAAGGAAGGGCAGGCAACTGGTCGACTTCATTTAAATAAACAAATAAAAAATAAGATAAACTCTCAGGAATAGATAAATAATAACAAAAAATTGTAAAGTGGAGAAAGCGAGAGCGCGCGAATTCACTCAAGCAAACACAAACAGCACAGCACGATGCGTATTTTTTTTTAAAATTGAAAAAATAAATCAAAAATAAATCAAAAATAAAAATAAGTGGAAAAGGCGAGAGTGCGCGAGCACACAGGAGCAAAGACAAGCAGCGCAGCTTGATGCGTAGTAAAAAAAATAATAAATAGACAACTGGTCGACCTCATTAGAAATAAAAACCCAAAAGATTAGATAGACAAACAAACAAACACATAAATGTGGAGAGAAGGGCAGTGCGCGCAGGAGCAAAGGTAAACAGCAGACAGACCTGAATCCTTATCTTTACAAGGTCGACCTCAGAACTTTGTTCAGTTTGTCTCGGTGACGGATAATGGAAGGAAGGGCAGGCAACTGGTCGACTTCATTTAAATAACAAATAAAAAATAAGATAAACTCTCAGGAATAGATAAATAATAACAAAAAAATTGTAAAGTGGAGAAAGCGAGAGCGCGCGAATGCACTCAAGCAAACACAAACAGCACAGCACGATGCGTATTTTTTTTAAAATTGACAAAATAAATCAAAAAATAAATCAAAAATAAAAATAAGTGGAAAAGGCGAGAGTGCGCGAGCACACAGGAGCAAAGACAAGCAGCGCAGCTTGATGCGTAGTAAAAAAAATAATAAATAGACAACTGGTCGACCTCATTAGAAATAAAAACCCAAAAGATTAGATGACAAACAAACAAACACATAATGTGGAGAGAAGGGCAGTGCGCGCAGGAGCAAAGGTAAACAGCAGACAGACCTGAATCCTTATCTTTACAAGGTCGACCTCAGAACTTTGTTCAGTTTGTCTCGGTGACGGATAATGGAAGGAAGGGCAGGCAACTGGTCGACTTCATTTAAATAAAGAAATAAAAAATAAGATAAACTCTCAGGAATAGATAAATAATAACAAAAAATTGTAAAGTGGAGAAAGCGAGAGCGCGCGAATGCACTCAAGCAAACACAAACAGCACAGCACGATGCGTATTTTTTTTTTAAATTGACAAATAAATCAAAAATAAAAATAAGTGGGAAAAGGCGAGAGTGCGCGAGCACACAGGAGCAAAGACAAGCAGCGCAGCTTGATGCGTAGTAAAAAAAATAATAATAGACAACTGGTCGACCTCATTAGAAATAAAACCCCAAAAGATTAGATAGACAAACAAACAAACACATAAATGTGGAGAGAAGGGCAGTGCGCGCAGGAGCAAAGGTAAACAGCAGACAGACCTGAATCCTTATCTTTACAAGGTCGACCTCAGAACTTTGTTCAGTTTGTCTCGGTGACGGATAATGGAAGGAAGGGCAGGCAACTGGTCGACTTCATTTAAATAAACAAATAAAAAATAAGATAAACTCTCAGGAATACATAAATAATAACAAAAAAATTGTAAAGTGGAGAAAGCGAGAGCGCGCGAATGCACTCAAGCAAACACAAACAGCACAGCACGATGCGTATTTTTTTTTAAAATTGACAAAATAAATCAAAAATAAAAATAAGTGGAAAAGGCGAGAGTGCGCGAGCACACAGGAGCAAAGACAAGCAGCGCAGCTTGATGCGTAGTAAAAAAAATAATAAATAGACAACTGGTCACCTCATTAGAAATAAAAACCCAAAGATTAGATAGACAAACAAACAAACACATAAATGTGGAGAGAAGGGCAGTGCGCGCAGGAGCAAAGGTAAACAGCAGACAGACCTGAATCCTTATCTTTACAAGGTCGACCTCAGAACTTTGTTCAGTTTGTCTCGGTGACGGATAATGGAAGGAAGGGCAGGCAACTGGTCGACTTCATTTAAATAAACAAATAAAAAATAAGATAAACTCTCAGGAATAGATAAATAATAACAAAAAATTGTAAAGTGGAGAAAGCGAGAGCGCGCGAATGCACTCAAGCAAACACAAACAGCACAGCACGATGCGTATTTTTTTTAAATTGACAAAATAAATCAAAAATAAAAATAAGTGGGAAAGGCGAGAGTGCGCGAGCACACAGGAGCAAAGACAAGCAGCGCAGCTTGATGCGTAGTAAAAAAAATAATAAATAGACAACTGGTCGACCTCATTAGAAATAAAAACCCAAAAGATTAGATAGACAAACAAACAAACACATAAATGTGGAGAGAAGGGCAGTGCGCGCAGGAGCAAAGGTAAACAGCAGACAGACCTGAATCCTTATCTTTACAAGGTCGACCTCAGAACTTTGTTCAGTTTGTCTCGGTGACGGATAATGGAAGGAAGGGCAGGCAACTGGTCGACTTCATTTAAATAAACAAATAAAAAATAAGATAAACTCTCAGGAATAGATAAATAATAACAAAAAAAATTGTAAAGTGGAGAAAGCGAGAGCGCGCGAATGCACTCAAGCAAACACAAACAGCACAGCACGATGCGTATTTTTTTTTTAAATTGACAAAATAAATCAAAAATAAAAATAAGTGGAAAAGGCGAGAGTGCGCGAGCACACAGGAGCAAAGACAAGCAGCGCAGCTTGATGCGTATGTAAAAAAAATAATAAATAGACAACTGGTCGACCTCATTAGAAATAAAAACCCAAAAGATTAGATAGACAAACAAACAAACACATAAATGTGGAGAGAAGGGCAGTGCGCGCAGGAGCAAAGGTAAACAGCAGACAGACCTGAATCCTTATCTTTACAAGGTCGACCTCAGAACTTTGTTCAGTTTGTCTCGGTGACGGATAATGGAAGGAAGGGCAGGCAACTGGTCGACTTCATTTAAATAAACAAATAAAAAATAAGATAAACTCTCACGAATAGATAAATAATAACAAAAAAATTGTAAAGTGGAGAAAGCGAGAGCGCGCGAATGCACTCAAGCAAACACAAACAGCACAGCACGATGCGTATTTTTTTTTTAAATTGACAAAATAAATCAAAAATAAAAATAAGTGGGAAAAGGCGAGAGTGCGCGAGCACACAGGAGCAAAGACAAGCAGCGCAGCTTGATGCGTAGTAAAAAAAATAATAAATAGACAACTGGTTGACCTCATTAGAAATAAAACCCCAAAGATTAGATAGACAAACAAACAAACACATAAATGTGGAGAGAAGGGCAGTGCGCGCAGGAGCAAAGGTAAACAGCAGACAGACCTGAATCCTTATCTTTACAAGGTCGACCTCAGAACTTTGTTCAGTTTGTCTCGGTGACGGATAATGGAAGGAAGGGCAGGCAACTGGTCGACTCATTTAAATAAACAAATAAAAAATAAGATAAACTCTCACGAATAGATAAATAATAACAAAAAAATTGTAAGTGGAGAAGCGAGAGCGCGCGAATGCACTCAAGCAAACACAAACAGCACAGCACGATGCGTATTTTTTTAAATTGACAAAATAAATAAAAAATAAATCAAAAATAAAAATAAGTTTAAAAGGCGAGAGTGCACGAGCACACAGGAGCAAAGACAAGCAGCGCAGCTTGTTGCGTAGTAAAAAAAAATAATAAATAGACAACTGGTCGACCTCATAGAAATAAAAAACCCAAAAGATTAGATAGACAAACAAACAAACACATAAATGTGGAGAGAAGGGCAGTGCGCGCAGGAGCAAAGGTAAACAGCAGACAGAACTGAAATCCTTATCTTTACAAGGTCGACCTCAGAACTTTGTTCAGTTTGTCTCGGTGACGGATAATGGAAGGAAGGGCAGGCAACTGGTCGACTTCATTTAAATAAACAAATAAAAAATAAGATAAACTCTCAGGAATAGATAAATAATAACAAATAAATTGTACAGTGGAGAAAGCGAGAGCGCGCGAATGCACTCAAGCAAACACAAACAGCACAGCACGATGCCTATTTTTATTAAAATTGACAAAATAAATCAAAAATAAATCAAAAATAAAAATAAGTGGAAAAGGCGAGAGTGCGCGAGCACACAGGAGCAAAGACAAGCAGCGCAGCTTGATGCGTAGTAAAAAAAATAATAAATAGACAACTGGTCGACCTCATTAGAAATAAAAACCCAAAAGATTAGATAGACAAACAAACAAACACATGAATGTGGAGACAAGGGCAGTGCACGCAGGAGCAAAGGTAAACAGCAGACAGACCTGAATCC